>NW_027062534.1:2520763-2823358 GCF_000507465.2 Kwoniella mangroviensis CBS 8507 | reverse complement strand
CACACTTCAAGATGGAGCCAAGTGCCTGTCAGCAGCTGATCGATGATCTGGACGCGGCTCTACAGTTCTCATTGGTGGAAGAAGGAAGCCTCAAGCTGGAAGACGTAGACAACTACGATGAAGTCAAAGGTCAGATACAGTCGGCTCTGGAGCTGATGCGAGATAATCCAAATCGAATGGACAAACCTCTAATCTATCACTTGGATGTCGCTGCGATGTACCCCAACATCATGTTGTCCAATCGACTACAACCGGATTCGATGAAGGACGAAGCTGCATGTGCAGTTTGCGATTACAACAGACCGGATAAGACTTGTGATAGAAGGTTGGAATGGGCATGGAGAGGTGAATACTTCCCTGCTAAGCGAGATGAGGTCAATATGGTCAGATACGCTTTAGAACAGGAAATGTTCCCACCAAAACACCCCAATGGTCCAAGAAGGCGGTTCATCGATCTGCCTCAAGGCGATCAGTCAGCATTGATACATAAACGTCTAGGTGACTATTCGCGAAAGGTATACAAGAAGACTCACGAAACCAAGATTGTCACCAAGACCTCTATCATCTGCCAGCGTGAAAACTCGTTCTATATCGACACTGTACGAGCTTTCCGAGATCGACGATATGAATATAAGGGTTTGCACAAGACATGGAAGAAGAACCTCGATAAAGCATTCGAGGAGGGTGGTGCTGTCAGTGCAGTCGACGAAGCCAAGAAGATGATCGTGCTGTATGATTCCCTTCAGTTGGCTCACAAGTGTATTCTGAATTCTTTCTACGGTTATGTGATGAGAAAAGGAGCTAGATGGTACTCTATGGAGATGGCCGGTATCACCTGTCTGACCGGAGCTTCTATCATTCAGATGGCTCGTCAGTTAGTGGAACAGATAGGTCGACCGTTAGAATTGGACACAGATGGTATTTGGTGTATGCTTCCTGGTGTATTTCCAGAAGACTTCAAGTTCAAGCTCAAGAATGGGAAGACTTTCGGTGTCTCTTACCCTTGTACGATGCTGAACCACCTTGTTCATGCCAAATTCACCAATCATCAATATCACGAACTGGTAGATAAGGAAACTGGGAAATACGAAGTCAGGAAAGAGAATAGTATTTTCTTCGAATTGGATGGTCCCTACAAAGCGATGATCTTGCCTTCATCCAAAGAAGAGGATAAATTATTGAAGAAACGATATGCCGTATTCAACCCTGATGGATCACTAGCCGAATTGAAAGGGTTCGAAGTGAAAAGAAGAGGTGAATTGCAATTGATCAAGATCTTCCAATCTCAGATATTCGATAAATTCTTGCTAGGATCAACCACCGAAGAATGTTATGCTGCTGTAGCTGAAGTGGCAGATCAATGGCTTGATATCTTACAATCCAAAGCTTCCTCCTTACACGACGACGAACTGGTCGACCTGATCGCCGAGAACCGAAGTATGTCGAAGACGTTAGCGGAATACGGTACTCAAAAGTCCACCTCAATCAGCACTGCCCGACGGTTAGCCGAATTCTTGGGTGAGCAGATGGTCAAGGATAAAGGTCTATCTTGTCGATTCATCATTTCTGCCAAACCCAACGGCGCTCCAGTAACAGAACGGGCTATTCCTGTAGCCATCTTCACTGCTGAAGAACCTGTTAAGAGACACTTCTTGAAAAAATGGTTGAAGGATAACAGTCTTACGGACTTCGACTTGAGGACTATCTTAGATTGGGCTTATTACACGGAACGATTAGGTTCGGTTATCCAAAAGCTTATCACCATCCCTGCTGCTTTGCAGAAAGTAGCCAACCCGGTACCGAGAATCAGACATCCAGATTGGTTGTTCAAGCGAGTAGCAGCCAAAGAAGATAAGTTCCAGCAACATAAACTCACGGATATGTTTGCCAAGATGAAGACTACCGCTGTGGCCAACGGGGACATAGAGGATATGGGTAAGAACAAGACTGGACCGAAGATGGCAGTAGTCAGAAAGAAGAAAGTGGTCAGGGAGAAAACACCTGAACCTGCGCCTGATCCCACGGAAGACTATTCTGGCTATATTAGAGTAATGAAAGATCAATGGCGAAAACAACGGATTGAACGTGCCCGACTACGAAAACAGGGTACAAGACAGGATGGTACCGTCTCTTCGATGTTGCGAACGAAATCCATCAATTTGGCTTCGAGACAGTGGGATATCATTCAGATTGCTTCTACCAACCGACCGGGTGAATTTAGATTATGGTTAGCAATAGATGGGACTTTCCAATCTGTCCGTCTGAGGATACCGAGAGAGTTCTATCTGAACTTCAAGACTTTGCCTGTAGACGGTACCTTTTCAGATCGATACGAAGCTACGTCTGTCGCTAGGGTCTTACCCAGAGGTCAAGCTGCGCGTCATCTTTTCAAGCTTTTGGTAGATGAAGCTTTATTTGTCGAAGGTGAATCGCACTTCTCAAGTATGATCAATAATCCCAATGTCGATGGAGCATACGAATTGCAAGTGCCCCTGGTGGTTAGAGCGTTACTTCAGTTCGGTACTAGCTGTACACTCAAGAAGACTTCCTTAGGTGGATTGAACAGAGGTCTAGATAGAGGATTCGACCTCTCAGAACTAGAGAAACCGGGAATGAGTGTGATCAGACATAAATACCTTGATGAAGGGAAAGGTATCAAATATCACTTCCTATATCACGCTATTTTCAATTCTAGACATCTCATTGCTCTTTTCTCGCCTGGTTCAGCAGGCAGAGTCTACATCGTCGACAGCTCCAGAACCCCAGAGAGATTACCAAATCCTGCAAGATGGTATACCGATCGAGTGGATAAAGCAACGAAGGGTATATTCGCCTATCCGGAAACGATCGAGTTCATCACCAATTACTACAAGAATGAATTATCGGCTTTGAGACAATTATCGAAAGATCTTCAAGGTATAAGACATGGTCTGAATGTGATTACCCTCTGCTCACCGTTCGAACATTCTTATTATCAAGTTGCTTCACCCGTCTTCTCAGAATTCCCATTCATAACATTCAAGGGAAATGATGAGAAGCCCAGTTTGGGTTGGTTAGTGCAGACTTCCAGAAGGATGATCAATCAGTACTTGAAGTTGTCTGGATGGATCAAAGATCAGATTGAGATAGCTGCTCATTATGATGTTCCTGTAGGAGTGAGTTGTATATATCCCTTTCTGCTAATGATCCTCAACTGACTTTGTCGTACTTGTGATTCCATGTAGAACCTTGGCCAGGATGCTCCTATCTTCCTTGCCGATATCGAATTCGCCCGACGACTGAAGCAGCAAGATATGGTTCTCTGGTGGTCTGCCTCGTCTCGACCCGATCTTGGTGGTTCCGAGGAAGATGCCAATCTGAGTGAAGAGCTTGTCACCCCTCGAATGTCAACTAAAGGGTGTTATTCATCTGTCGTGTTAGAAATGGAAATTGCCGATCTCGCTATTAATGCTGTACTTCAATCTGCTTTGGTCAACGAGATGGAAGGTTCTGGGGCGGGATCACTTGCATTCGATTCGGCATCGCACAATTTGGATGAATATGCGAAAGGGACAGCCAACACTTCCGTCATGCTTGGGGATGCGGTATTATCGACTCAGACCTTCGGTGTACTCAAGTCAATGGTCAGATCGTGGTTTCTTGATAAAGCCCGAGCACACGTCAAGGGAATCTACTCGACACCGGCGGATCTGGTAGTAGACCAGTTCTGGAGGTGGATCAGTTCAGCAGCAAGTAACATGTTTGAACCTGCCTTACAGCGGTTCTTACATGGTTTGATGCGAAAGACATTCCTACAACTATTAGCTGAATTCAAGCGATTGGGAACTTCAGTGGTTTACGCTGATTTCAATAGGATATTCCTGTTGACTACCAAACCTGATGCTGGAAGTGCCTATGCGTTTGCCAAGTACCTTGTGACAGCTGCCAACTCCCAAGAACTTTTCAGACATTTGGTCATCGACGTCACCCAATTCTGGAATTACCTAGCATGGATGGATATAGCCAATTTCGGCGGTGTCAAAGTCCCGCCTGAAATTGCTTCTTCAAGAGATCCTCCACCTTCCAAATTCGAGATCAGCATGGATTGGAATATCCAATCTTTCCTACCTGGTATACTTCAACCTATATTTGAACGAAACGTTGCTCAATTCATATATCAACTTTATACTGCGAAGAGAACCTCGTACGATGAAAGGGCACCGTTGAAAGTCATACATAATTTGAACATAGATCTACCAGGTGAAAATACCTCGACTATCAACCCTGCGAAAGAAAAAGAGAAATCTGCTGGATCGAAATCTATAACTCAAATTTTGACCAGAAAGCTATTGGCGGATGTGGCGGCTGTGAAGAAACGACAGGCAATGGCTCATGTAGACGAAGAAAAAGCGGAATCGCTACTATTCCCTTTATTACCTGGATCACGAATATCCACATCAGAAGGTGAAAGTCTCAATCCGACTTTGGAATTGATCAAATCAATTACAGAAGTTTATTCGTTAGCGTCTTCAGAGCATTTGATCGAAATTCAAATTTTGAGGAAAAACTTGTTAGATCTAGTAGGGGTGAAAGAATTTTCACAAAATGCCCAATTCAAGAACCCCTTCTGTGATAATTTACAGATCAATTTGATCATTTGTAAGAAATGTAATTCCCTGAGAGATATTGATCTCTGTAGGGATCCAGATAGATTACCTAGTTTTGATGCCTCGATGGGTGAGATGTTAGATCCTCCAAGAAAGAATTGGGTTTGCCATGTGAGTGAACATGATAATCCCTCCGTATGCCATGCGATGAAACAACCTATATTTGGATGGTAGATGCTGATATTCTAATTGGGTTGGTAGAAATGCGATTCGGAATATGATAAGTTCCAAATCGAACAACCTCTAATTGAGATGATATCGAAAATGATTACGTCTTATCAGACACAAGACGTGAGTTTCCATTATTCTGCGTAAATGTTCGTGATGACGAAAAGAGTGATAGCTAATTACACTGTTGATAATCATCTTGAACAGGTGATCTGTATGAAATGCTCATCGTCGAAATCTGATAATTTGGCAGCTACATGCCACTGTGGAGGTTCATTCAAATCTTCTTTGAACAAGAATGAAATGAAAAACAAATTGAAGATGATCAAAAGTGGTAAGTCGAACTGATTTGGGCCTTGAGCTGCAGAACAAGGACGACAACTAATGAATCGTTTTGGAATATCGTGCAGTCGCACAATATCACGATCTCGCTTTGGTGGGAAGTTACGTCGAAGAAGTATTAAGTCGATGGTAGTTTGGCCATTGAGGCATATGGTAACATGATGACCTGATCTGTTTTCGGTGCTTTCAGTAATTTGCCTGATAAATCATGTTGTTTCTATAAATTTTTTTTATCGTTTCATTCTTTTTCCTTCTATACTTGTACTTGCGCTGTGCCATTATATATCAATATGCATTATCATTTGACATCTATTGTCGTTCGTTATTGTCATTTCATCCGTTGTACATAGTACATCATAGGTGCTTCTAACCAGATCTCCCGTCTCGCTCCTAAACCCTTTCACCTTCCCAGGCTTCTCCATTAATCGGAATAGGTACAAAACAATTCATCTCCTTCTTAGCAGGTAAGACCATCATATATTCCGCGGCATTTTCGAAATATGTCTCACATAGCAATTCGTCATTGTCCATCTGTGATTTCGCTTGACCTTGATATGGTGCATTTGTGGGGTTCGATAGAAGTTGGATAGTGACCGTTGGTAAGAACAATTTACCTGATCTCATGGGTATGAGAATTATCTCTTGTTCCTCAGGTGTATCAGGCTATTTGGATCGATGATTATCATAATCAGTTTTCAATATCGAAATGCTCAAAGTGAAAGTAAAGTTTTGCACTCACATCAGCCAAGTAATATCCCTTCTTCTTGCCTACAACCAACCAATCTTCGTTGTTCTGAATATCAAATACCAATCTCTTATCATCTTTGTCATGATACCCAGACCAAGTGAATGAAGTTGATAAAGACAGTTTAATGTTGATTGCACGACCTTCGTATATCTGATTCAACGATTTTGAGGGAGTCATTCGTACGGTCGTTAATAGCTGTATACATAAATGTGTATGATCAGTATCCGAGCTATAACATGTTTTGGTCAAACTAAAACTTACACGATGTTGAGGTACGTCAACTGGGATTTCTAATGTCCGCCATACTACTTGCTCTTCGTGACTTGATATAGCCTATGATGTCAACCATCAGCTTCTGGTGTTCAGCATAGACGTAACGAATTGCTATTTACCTCCAGGAACTCTTCAAGCCCTTCGACCTGCCTCGACTTCAACATTTCCGCCAACGTCTCAGCTAGCGACGTACCCAGAAGATACGGTTTCAGCCACTTTCCTCTGTCATTTGCCCATTCACTTGTCAATACTCTTAAGGTATCGCGGGAGTTCGATGGTAATTTCGCAAAAGCATTCTCAATGTCCTGGCGGACTTCTACAAGGTTGGTGGTCATATTCAGCTTTAGAAGGCAACAAGGGGCTGCAAGGTGAAAGGCAAAACTGACCTTCTTCTAAACTTCGATAGCGTATCTTCAACCTTAACACCGCTCCATCTGATGTCATCACTAACATATCAGCTGGTACTAGCATCTCATGCAATTGCCGGCTTACCATCGTGTTTCTCTTTTTGTTTCACTTTGAATAGGCATGAAAGTGGTTGATTGGACGTAATGGTCTATGTTGATATAAGAGAATGAGCTGCTTTATCTCATCAACGATAGGTGTAGTTTAACTCACCACACTCTCCTTCCAATCTTCCCGACCAGCCTGAACCTCGTATCCCGCTTCCTCAGGTGGAGTTAGCTTTACAGAAGCTATACGAAGATACTCTCTGCCATCAGAAGCGATCGTGAAATGAGACAAGAGGCTACAACAATTCGTCAGCTTCGATCTGGACTCATCGATTTTCGATGTTGTATGGCAGACTTACCAATCGGGTCTGAAGAAATCTTGCACATTCACGGTCAATGGCAATCCCATGAAAACCACTTGATTGTCTATCCATTCTCTCGAACCTGACGAAGTATCATATTGTATGATGATTTGAGCCTGGTTGCCAAACTATCAGTTTCTGCTAACTCGTGGGACGCGGTCATTCAAACCGAATCGACGAGTTTGCAAACATACCTTGGCATATTCCCCTTGTGGTATTCCGGCATACGGAATGGTTATTTCCACATCTTCTTCAGCGCTGATATCGCCTATTTCAATAAGGCCAGTGCCGTCTAACGAGAGATCTACGATACGATAACTAGTCAACATTCCGATCAATATACCTGAATTGAGTGCTAGACAGTGCTCACCCTTGCCTCCATATTCAGCATGATGTAGAAGATACGTGACTTCTCCGATCAATGATCTTAATCCAACTCTGACATTCTTCATTTCCACCATGCCTGCTTTTACTTCCACCACTACCCTGGGATCCTCATCGAGTTTGACTAGTATTTGCTGTGCATCAGCGATTTCTGCTGACCTGTCTCAATCAACAGATAAGGATCTGAGAGATACTCACTAGCATATGGCATTCTCAATTTAGCTTCCACACCTTGAGCATTCCGCTTGACTTTCAGTAGAGACCCTTCTTCGTATTTGTTATATATAAAGCTAATTGAACCAATAACTATGGTAGAGGTCTGTAAAGTATACAAACCTTGAGTTGATGTCTGCGGGAAGTAGATCTGTCAGCTGGTGAACGGACCGAGATCATATAACAAGCAGCTCACCGAGCAAAATGCTTTGATGATATTTGATCCTGGCTGAAGGGTCTGACCATCACTTGAGAAGGTGATCACCTCTCCGTGAGTATCTGTAAGATCAAATGAGCTACTGTCGACTTGCACTGGCTGTACAAGAAACACCGAATCAGCTTAGGGGAGCCATCGCAAGCGGACGATTACTGACTATAGGTAGTACACTGGTGACCTCTGCCTTCAAGGAGGACTGATCATCCCCTTCCTCATGATTCGCTTCATCAGACATCAACCTGACCATGAAAGCTTTATGACCTTCCACTGTACAATTATATCATATGGTCAGCTATCCGCAAGGTATCTGTAGTGGAGTTGACATACCTTCTTGTTCATTTTCAGATTCCTTCAACCCAATTACAGCATCCCCTAACTCTGCATAATTACCATCCTTTTCTCCCTCCTCCCTCAACGAGGTAGTATCTACCAAAGCACACACTCTGAGATAAGCCAAAGCGAGATTCTCCCAATCTTCATCTTTCTCTCTACCTAATTCTCTATGAGCTTGTAGAGCACACTCCAAAGCGAATTTTGATATTGGATCCCAAGTTAAGATCTCCGCGCAATATTTGGCTAGTTCTCGTGAGAGGTCGTAGGCTTCAACCCACTGTTCGGTGTATCTACGTCACCCAAAATATTGTCAGTATCTCTACTAGTCGACTGAGCTGTACAGTTGTGTGTATATGTAGAAGTCTCCTACATATGTTACCACTCCCGGAACAGCCGTACAAATGGAATAGACACAATGTGAAGCCAAGGTTCCACTCACAAAGCCAAGGCCGCCAAATCGGCTTTCAACCTAATAACCGAATTGACTTTCCCACAAGATTGATAAGCTTTTATAGTCTTATTTGTCAATCCTAAATATAACGATCTACAATTATCTTTATCCCTTTGAGCGTCTATGAGCTGTTCGTTGGACAAGACCGGTCTTTCTTCGGATGTAGGATGTGTCGAGGTGATAGGTGTATGTTGCAATTCTTCATCATCTGATATTCCATTAGAAGAAGATTCGAACAAGACACTTTCTTCTTCCGCGAGATTGCCATAGGGCGATGAACCGGGTTTGAAAGGATATATGGGCGGTAAGTGTCCCGATGAAACGCCTATTCGCTCGACCTGATCAACGATGTCAGCGTTATGTCGGGTCAGTGCTGGATTCTTGGACTTTTTTTCCATAGATCCGAGTGACTAAGCAGGAAAGTGATCTGAAACCAAACCTACTTGTATACGAGCAATATCCAACAATTCTGATCTAGCTGATTCGTACGCTACCAGGCCTGAGTAATCGCCATTGGGTCTATCTATCCTTGACCAAGTGTCGCATTTTGATACTATGTCCATACATGCGGTATATGTCCATGATTCGATGAAATGTTCAGCAAGGGAGTCCTACGCAGGATGGAATGTATCAAAATCAGCACTCCATTTTCAACGTCCACTCATGAATAATGACATGTACGAAGGATTTGCCCTTCTAACACGAATGATGAAGCTCCGAAATGAGATGCAACGACGATGTGAACAACCCACCTCGGCTTCTCTCAACCTTCTAGTCAAACTAGCAACGAACCACTGTCCTCTTTTCGCAACTTCCGTTATCCTCCCTAATTTACCTAACAATTGCCCTTGTCTCGCAAATAGATAAATTCTAAAATCAAATATACTAATTTGACTATTCCTTATGAGCTCTCTATAAGGTTTCGAAGTGGTATCTAAGATAGGTAGGGAGTCGTCGCCTGGGTGAGTACCGCCAAGTTTAGATAGACCGTACCAGTTCAGGTTCTGTTCTTTGAGGACTTGGAAGAAGGACGCTTCGAGCTCTTCGTATATTATCAGAGAATCTTCAGGGAGATTAACGGATTCGAATGAGTTGGCTAGTGATTCCTATGAGAGACACGATTAATGGACGTTAGTAAGTCAGGCTGTTGTAAGGGACAACTGTCGGATGGAGACAAGATCAGGTCACGGTAATATGGGCTCCTCACTTACCTTCAACAAGAACCAAGTACAGAAATTCCACCCGACGTTCAACCGCTGACTCTCACCTCTTTTCACTTCCTCCTCACGCTCTATGATAGCAGAGTCGAAAGCCGATACCAGAGATTCTTTGATCTTGTTGATAAGTTCTGGCCATGCTGCTGGATCGTGTGTACCTGGTGGAGGAAGGTTGAGCTGGACGCATCTATTTGAGATGGGTTGAAGAATTAGTACATTTCCAGATCGGAGAGGTGATTCGATATACTGTTAGAGTAGTCCAGCGATAGCAAGGTGTATTATGGATACTGGGAAGAGTGATATGTCAACTTACCTATCTCTCTTCCCAACATTGAAATCCGTTTTCAGCTTCCCCAGAACACCTTTATCTTTGCCCCATACGCTCTTCCCACTACTCGAGGCTGATTGTCCAGATGGATTCGGTGGATTTATCAGTACGATCAATGGTGCGTGAGGTGCACGTCTTGCTGCCAGGAGTGAAAGCCAATCACGGATGAATGAGCGAGTTTGGTTCTTGTACACTTCTGCGTCCTGTAAAAATCAATACACAAGTTAACTCTCTATCAAGCTTCGAGCAATCAAGATACATCTGTGTCTACTAGTTCATACGATCCCTGAAGATTGGACACCTGCAAACGGTGAAGACGGTATTCACTCACCTCACATACTACCAAACAAAGATTAACCAACGGACTATCTAATACACTACTTCCCCCTGCTCCTCCAGCGCCAACGAGTGAACTGCTGACTTCACTCAACTCGCATAGCTGTATATCCACCTCTTGTATAGTTCTAAGTGAAGTTCGAGTGGAAGATTTCCAATGTAGGTTCCTAAGCGGTAGGTGTCGTTTTATACCTTCTATAGCGAGATTATGGATCTGTTGGAGGTAATTGTTGTTACCCGTGTTGGAGGTGATGGAAGGATAAAGGGTGTAGGTAATCGTTATCGGTTTTGGCATTGTGCTGGTAACGGGTGGTACCACCAGGTTCGTGGGCTGTTAGTGATTCACGTATAATGTATAGTGCATAGATCTAACCTTGTTATCATCTATCTATCTATCTATCTATCTTGGATCGTCTCTCGGACAACTCGATGTCGATGTCAAAACGCGGGGTAAACAATCTGTCACGTGGCAAATTCGTCGTTCGAACGGTGAAGAGTGATGGCGACGAGACTATCCAATTCGACATTGACAACAACGACTCGGGTGTGATGGTACACATACATGGGAACGAGTGGTAGCACTATTGCATACCTTACAACTTCTCTCTCCCACATCATGTTGTCTATTCTGCTACTACCAAGATGAAACCCAATCTGCGAAATGTATCTATACCATATCTCCCAAATTAAGTGAACGCGAACAATGCTATGCTTGAGTCCTCAACAGAGAAGTATAAGCAGGATTCTGCGTCTCTTCCACATAGACATATCCAAGATCGTTCAGAAATTCACCAAACGCGTCATAAGAGTTTTTGGGCACTTGTATACCGATAAGTACCTTGCCGACATCTAGATAAATATTATAGATGGTAAATTAGCAAATGATTGTCTTTGTGTTCCGCTTTTCAAGATCTAAGAGTAGATCTGGGGAGTCAGATCAACTCACCCGCTCCATGATTTCGATAATGGAACATTGATATATTCCAATCTGACTTCATACCTTTCAGGAAATTACCTAGAGCACCTGGTCTTTCTGGGAATTCTGCGTGGCGGACAGGCAGTAATCAGCGTTCAATCTTGAAGTTTAACGAAGAGTCAAGCACAGCAGGATCGCAACGAGATGATTGCAGCAGTATGCCATCAGGAGGATAAGATCGCTTACCAAACCTAAATAACCTCTCATCTTCTACTCCACTTCTTCCACCTACTAGATGCCTAACATGCGATTTCGAGAATTCATCTTCTGACAGATCAGTAGCTTCTATCCCCTCTTGCTTGAATTTCTCAAACAATTCATTGATCTCTTTCTGTCTCGCTTCGGGTGTCGGGCCAGTCGCCGACGATGACGCGCAGGAAAGGATGAACGAGCAGATGATGTATCCTGTAGAAGGAGAGGAATAACGGTAGGTGAATTCCGTGACAGCTCGACCTTCGAGCAGGGAATGGAATTTCAAGAAACTAGAGGAATTGGATGATCATGTCAGCGAGTCAATCCAACCCAATTGGAAACTTGCCTCCTTTCTGCGAAATCATAGAGCGGGAGTAGGGTATCTTTGCAAGTACAAAAGTTCCAATATACTCACGATCCAGGTTTCTCAGGCACTTTTATACTAATCAACACTTCTCTCCTCTCACCAATTTCCGCTCGTTCAGCTACGAATCTCAATCTACCAAAGTTCATATTACCCCCTGAGACGACAGCTACAAATCGTTTGTTCGCCCCTACGAGGTTATTACGTGAGATGTGGGCCTTGAGACCTGCTAGGGCAAGTGCTCCAGAGGGTTCGGGGATGGAACGGGTCTCTGTGAGCAGAAGGAGGAAGGAATATTAGCATGTTTCCTTTTTGCGGCCCAATAGGCAACACATGTAATTCAGAATCAATCCTCCCATAAAAATCCAGTAAATTGCGCCGATATGAGTATATAGTTGTGGTTGATCACTCACCTTCGAATACATCTTTTATCGCCGCACAGATTTCATCATTATTCACCAATACCACCCCATCCAAATTCTCCTTACACACTCTGAAAGGTTCTTCACCAACGATTCTAACGGCTGTACCATCCGCAAAAGGTCCGACTTCATCCAATAGGACCCTTTTACCTTTTCTCAAACTTCGTTCCATAGCGTCCCCATCAACAGTTTCTACACCGTATATAGCTACTGAAGGAGCTGCTACTCGCTTGATATAAGATGATATACCAGCTATCATACCTCCTCCACCTACTGCACCGAATATACCTGATATCTTATCTGCATCGCTTATCTGTCGACAAATCTCCATGGCGATGGTACCTTGGCCAGCTACGACGTAAGGGTCATCGAAGGGGGGTATGAAGGTCAGACCACCTTCTTTTTCTAATCTACTACATTCCGCTTTGGCTTCGTCAAAGTCCCTTCCGTGTAGGACTACTTGAGCTCCTAGACGCTGAACGTTCCTCCATTTGATAGATGGGGTGGAGACTGGCATGACAACTGTTGCGGGGATATTAAGTGAATGGCCGGATAATGCTACTCCTTGAGCATGATTTCCTAAACATACGAACAAAGCATGATTACATCAATATACTTCTAATTGTGGAAACATGAGGAACTGGATGTCAGGTGATCTATAGACTTACCAGCACTACATGTCACTACACCTTTCTTCTTCTCCTCCTCGGTCAATGAAGCCATCATATTGTATGCCCCTCTGATTTTGAACGAAAATACAGGATGGAGATCTTCACGTTTCAACCAGATCTACAATATCATATTTGTTAATCAGCAGCTGTTCCAGCGATATGGTGGACTGTGGAAAGAGCTACACACCTCGTTACCAAGTTTCGCAGAGAGGTTGACAGCATATGTCAAAGGCGTTTCTTTCAAATTCAGCGGAGCAGAGTATACTTTGGCTACATCCATGAACGATGACCTAGTTGTCAGCTATACATCAATCTTCGAGTGATGTTGAATATACTGGCTCACACATCAAGATCATCTTGAGATAATCCGGTACTTTCTGTCCTTTCCCGTTGACCTTCAAATAATGATCCGGTAATTTCTCATACAGATGTGAAGGTATATCCTCGTTGTCATCATGTTTGGCCGACGTCGGGGGAAAAGGTGCTGAAGATGTGTATTCCATATAGGATGGCGGTGACTTGGAGAATGAATGCGAGGAAGATGAAGGGAGATCACCGTTGGTTTTGGTGGGTATTGCCAGGCTATGTGAGGTGAACGTCTTCAGCATGAGACGTGAGAATGAGATAATACTACTGACCCGTTGGTAGTTACCATTATGTATACCTAGCGCTATGGGCTCGTCAATGTCAGTTGCAGGCTGTAGAGGGGAGAGGTCGACTGATTGCTATGATGTTGTTAACTTGGTTTGCATCCAACTTTTGACTTTTTCCTGGACGAGTCGAGCCGAAGATCCTAGCTAGAGATCGGGTGGCATGCATTACGTAATGACCGACACTTGGCAATTTAAGCTCTGCTCTAGGTTGACTTGCATCATCAGAGAGCAACACAACCCGCGCAGTCCCCCCTACATCTTGTCATCTATCTCTCTGTCCATCTGTCTATCGGCTCATTCATATCTACAAGCAACTAGCCGTATAGGCATCAGCAGCAGCACAAGGGCTCATAGCATCCCCTCATCAGTGCTTGTCAAGGAGCTATCATCATCATGTCGACCTCAGCAGCCGCTGGACCAGGTCCGAAAGGGGTCCATTACAACACCTCTCTCACAGCCGCGCTACTCCGAGGTGCTTGGGCAGAATCAAATCCGGGTCATGCACCCAACAAGACGGAGTTGAGCTGGGGTGAACTGGTTAGGAAATGGGGGAAACACACCGGTGGTAGTGAGTAGGCTGAATGTTCATATTCACACTGGGAGAGATATTATCTGTCTCTTGGCAGCCGAATCAATAGACATCGGAGGCTTGACTATCCAGCTAACAATCTTGAATCCGATATAGATGCCTCATTGATACATCATCTTCGCGACATATCACTCCTCTACCTCTCTTCAACCTCTCACGCCACCACCTCATCCTCGGGCTATCTAACCGTGTCGCCTACCCAACCCGGTTCATCCGCAATCAACGAGGCGCCAGGATCAAGTAATTCATCCAACGATTCGGCCGGTACAGCCAATACAGGATCTCACTCATCTTTCGTACACATCCCACACCCACACTTACGACATCGTAAGAAAGCTTCGCTGGATATACCAGATGCCTCTTCGTCATCGATCACAGGTAGTGGATCAAGTACGATACGTGCATCGGATGTGGGAACCTCGTCTAAAGCGAGTTATCTAAGCTCAGGTGATTTGGATGGTGATGAGACGGATGACCCGAGGGGATGGGCGGAAGGGAATTTGTGGTGGAATGGGGTCAGTCCTGAGGGTGTCGAGGAAGTCAAAGAAGGTATCAAGAGCTTAGAGGGACTGATAACAAGCGGGAAGTTGTCCAGCGCTGAGACAACTGTGAGCTATCTCAACTACCCATCGCACGTGTATCTGCTGATAACGTCCACCTAGTCTGCAAAATTCATCTTGGCATATCACCTGCATGCTCTCGGATCTCATGAAGATGCACTGAAGATATATGAAGGTATAGATTGGAATAGTGAAAATCGATTTGGAGCGGTACAAGGTGATTCTGCTGTCTTGGAGAGGATACGCGCAAGATGTCTACAAGGTATGTCACCGATCTCTATTCAGGTGCATGCCGCTCTAACATATCTATGCCCTCAGGTCTATCCTATGAATTAGCACAGAATCCAGATTATCATAAATCCATACAGTCTTACCTCCTTACAATACCCCTGTTACAATCCTTATCTTCATACAACTTACCAACACCAACTTACCTCTCCAACCAAACATCACCCAAAGCGACTTTTGATCCTCAGCGCGAAGTATATCGCTGGGGTTCCACGGCCTTGACACGTGCTGCTGTCCTCTCAGCTCGACGGCCTCTTTCAAATTCTCAAGACTCCCAAAATACTTTACGAATCTTACGTACGTACCATGCTTTCAGCTCTTCGTGGCCTCCAAGCTTCCGCCCAATACAAAGGCAACGAATGCTTTCCCTTTACCTCAGAGCGTTGGAATCATATTATCCTTCTCCTCGTCAATCTCCCTCGGAGTCACCGCTCCTCTACTCCTCCATTGTGCCCTCGATCACATCCGCTCGTGCATTGTGGGCAAAGGAGGTGATCGAAGCCATCCATCAAGGACGCACATTACTGCAATCTACCACGTCATTCCCTAGAGCAGGATCGATAAATCGCCCCGTAACTGAATTTAGCGAATTAGCTGTGAGCTTATACAGTAAATCCGCTGAATTGGGTAAAGAGGTGATATCGGTATTATGGTGGTCTATGACGTTGACATTCCAATCTCAAACTATCCTCCGACATCTCACACATCTATTAGCGGATATAGGAGATTCGTTGGATGCGAAAAGGGTGTTTGAGTTGTATGTCCAGTTGGTACTGAAGGCGAGAGAGACCCAGCAACCTGAAGTGTCCTTACAACTCAAACGGAGACCTACGAACGAAGATGCAGCTTCGCCTGAACAGATCAACAAACAACTGGAAGATTCTGATACGTCTGAAGAACAAAAGGGCCAGATGGGAGCTGAAAGCGAGATTGATAGTGATAAGCAGTTCATCGAGACTCTCTTAGCTGGTGCGAGACTTTTGGCGAGAGACCTGGGTGAGATCGAAGATGCTTGGAGATATGTGGTCTTGGCTGGCGATGTTCTTAACACGACCGGAGGGATCGAAATTGGTATAACGGATGAGTTGAAAGCTAGGATCGAAGAAGCCAAAGGTATAGTTAGAATGGGATTGGCAGTGCACACCGCCGACACAATCGATCGACCTACGTACCAAGCTCAAGCTATCAACCACTTGACAGCTGCTATCGATCTCTTCCCTTCTTCGTCCGGCTACTATCATTTGGCTCATTGTCAATCGGAAGCTCGATCAATCGACGCTGCGACTCAAAGTATCCGTTCGTCACTCGAGATGGACCCTACCAATGTCCAAGCGTGGCACCTGCTGGCGTTATTATTGACCGCTAGAAGGGATTGGGAAGGTGCGCTCAAAGCTTGCGAAGCTGGAATAAGCGTGTGGGAAGCGGATGAAGAGATCTCATCGAGTGAAGAGGATTTAGTAGGTGAGAATGAAGTTGAATCGAGGGACTTCGCGGTACAGCCTCCAACACCCACCAGCCCTCATTCCTCTACTGGTCGTGGGGACGGTACGACGGCAAGCTCATTTATCAATAAAGATGGGTCTTTCCCTCATTTATCGATTTCTCCACCTAAAGTGACACCCTTGAGCAAATCAGCAAGGCTAGAACATGTAATCAGACTTCGAATGACCCTGAATGTGATCATAGAGAAAATCCAAGGACCAGAATTAGCGATGTTGAAACAGCAGGAATTATTCGCTTTCTTCTCTGCTAGATCGGGGAAGAATAGAAAGAAACTAGGATATTCGACTGGATTTGGGAAATCGAATGGGATGAAATCTGTGGCTAGCTCTAGTAGTCTGACTGCTCTGCCTGGTACGGAAGGTGAGAAAGTGGAGGATCTGGGTGGGAGCTTCGTCAGTGTTGGAGTCAATGATGGTGGTCTTGTATCTGGTAAGTGTGACATATGATCTATGTTCAATAGTCTGTAAATATTTGGCTGATCGTCTTTGTTTGTGTTACCTAGTTCAACCCCCCACACCAATGACCGAGAAAACTCAACTAAATGCTATTTCCCTTGCTCCGCCAATCGCTGAGAAACCACCCATCACCGTCCAATCACCCTCACCCTCCCCTTCACCCACTCCCACGCCTCAACCTAGTAACACCGGTGCGCTAGTCAGTGAAGATGAAGATAAAAAGTCCCGAAGGAGAAGTCTCTCTGTCCGATCAAAGAAACATCTACATGTACCTGGTCAAGGACAAGCTCAAGGACACGGTTCAACTCAGCCAAGTTCCGCACCAGTATCTAGATCAAGTAGTATAAGGAGATTATCATCCACTTCGCCCACGATCCAACAGCAGAATGTTAGGGAGAGATCGGCTTCAGCAGCTCAATCAATAGCACCTACTGCTATTCATTCTCATTTTAGGAATTATGCTCCATCCTCTCGAACGATCTTACCTCCTCCTCCACCTATCCAACAGCCCACCACGGAAGAACACGGTCGTACGCCCGCTGAATCTAGGATACTGTCTAATCTGTGGTTGATGTCTGCAGCGACGTTCAGACGATGGGGTAAACTCGAGCAGTGTCTGGTGGCTATCGAAGAAGCTGAGGTTTTAGATCCTGAGAATCCAGATGTTTGGGTTCAGTTGGGAATGTATCATCAAGTAATCAATAAACAGAATCCTTCCAGCTCTACGACCAACAACAACAATAACGAAGGAGATGGTGAAAGTAAATCAACGGATAATCAAGCTGAATCATCATTCGTTAAATCCCTCTTGATCAAACCAGATCATTCATCAGCCATCATAGGTTTATCCAAGATATACCTCGAATCACATCAAGTGGATTTGGCTGAGACCTTGTTGAATTCCCTGACGCAGGAAAAAGGATGGGACTTGGTACAAGCTTGGTACCTCCTTGGTAAAGTCTGTGAATCCCAGGGAAGGGATACGAGAGCAAGGGAATGTTGGGAATTTGCCTTGGGGTTGGAGAGGAGTGGGCCTGTCAGGGAGTGGAATCAGGTTGGAAGGTGGTTATGAGAGGTTGACCTCACTCGCAAAATCACGAACCTTCGATTGATTTGATTTGGATTTGGATTTGGATTTGATCATCTTCCTGACCTGCGTACGCTATATTTATAATTATATTCGCTTTTATCTTACCTTCTTTTGGTCTGTTTTGGTATAATCAACGGATTCTTTCCAACATGCAATATGACTCTTCAGACACAATGCATTGAAACTTCTCATGCTACGATAAGTTTGGATATATTACAAAATGCATATTTGGATGAGAGAGGTATCTACTCGTATGGAACAATGTATATATAATATATCAATCCGAAACATCGTAAAGGCTAATGAACCAACCTCGATCTTTCTTTACTACTGATGATGATAAATGTTCAAGGATCCTCACTACGCCTGATAATCTTTATAATCCCTCCATTTGTCCGTAGCCAAAAGACCACTGACAAAAGAATGGAATTGAGGTGCTTGTTGAGGGTTCGATAATTTATATAACGGTACGGCCGTACGTAAAGTCGATCGTTGCATTTCCTCTACAAGGCAAAGCGAAGCAGAAAAAAGCAAAACAAAACAATCAGTATATCATACAATCGCATTTCTTTCTGTGTGGATATCCTAGATAGTATCCACCTCTGTCACTCACCTTTCCTCTCCAAATCCTGTTTGACCGTATCATCTTTCACCTCCACATCTTTCATCATGACCTTCATTGAATCCACCACATCGTCCAATCGAGGTATGACAGACGTGGGTGACATTTGACCTAATCGCAGTAACAACATCAAACCTAATACTTTCACCTCGTTGACATCGGATAAAGAAGCCATGACTCGTTCGGTGAATGTGGGTAAGTCGATCTTGGAGAAACATGTTCCGAGCTATACAACATCTGTGAATTAGCTGAACTGCGCGGTTGCTCTCAGAGGTCAGTGTGAGAGACAGCTTACCAGAGTATACATCGTCTCATATGCTGTCTTTCGATTCTCAAGCCCATCATCCTCGATCACTGCGAATGATCTTCCAATATCAGTTCAGGTATTCTAAATCACCTCCTCCAACTGAGTTTGCAACATACCCTTGAATGGACCCATTTGAACTTCTCTTTGCAGTTCTTTCTTGACATACGTCTCCTGGTACAATAGCGGTTGAAGGGTATTGAGTTTATCGACGATCAAATGCGGTTTATGTTGGATGGCAGAATTGAGCGAGGCAAGTGATAATCTTCGAACGATCTGAAAACTTCGATTGTCAGCTGATGGAGAGTGTGCGGGGTCACTCTACAAGTAGCTCACCAAGTTTGAATCTTTCATTAGAGACAAGAATTCCACAATGATTGGAGCGATAATTTCATCGTATGAAGAGGAGGTGTCGATAAATGTGTATCTGACTGCTGCAGCTACGATGGCTCGATTTTTGGGACTCGATCGGAGTAGCTCCTATACAAGTCAAATCAGTTTGTGTGATTTGAAAGAAACGTAGCATATCAACTGACCTGAAGTTGAGGTAGGAATTTTCCAGGAGCTGTAGTTGTCAATTTACCAATACAAGCCGCTTTGACATTCCTAATTCCGTCATCACCAATTTCTCCTTCTTTGGTAGACACGTCATCCGCGAAAAGCGGTTTCCAGAGTGAATCGGCGAGAAGTTCAAGCTGAGCAGCGGATGAATGAAGGATGACCTATCATACCGGACTATGTCAGTGAGCTTGCTCAGATAGCTCATACAACGAAAAAAAGCAGCTCACCTCTTTCAAAGAATGCAAAAGTAGTAATCTAGTTGCTTCGCTCGTAACAGTCTCGATATGCTTGATAATAGCTGGTAAAAACACCTTGGGAGCTCCAACAGCAAGATTACCTAGGGTTTATGTAAGCTTCCGTTGAGTCGCGATGTATAGGGTCACCTACCAGCAGCAAATGCAGCAGCACTTCTGACCTCCTCACTTTCATTGTTAAAGAAGTTCAAAATCTTGTCGAATAAATCAGGTATCGTTGATAAGTCACTATATCGACGATCGATCAGCTTCACCCTGGCTCGGAATGCGGACCCAACTCACGTTATTCGGCCTATCTCGCCTATGCATAACAAAGAGAGGTATACATCCGGTTCAGTAGCTTTGGAAGACTACATCAAAATCCCGTCAGCTTTGCTGGAGTCACATCAAACAAGACTCAAATGATAGCTCACCTTGATCACTTTCTGAAACAAAGCCAAAACACCAGCAGCATTCCTCTGAGAATGAGCTACGACAGTCCCGATGATCTTTGCCGTGGTGGTGTAGATGGAAGTTCCACCTTTAGTAGCATCGGGAAGATGGTGTGATTTACCGAGGTTCTCAACTAAGGCAGGTACCAATCTCGTCGCGCAATCCTGATCACCATCTACATAAGCGGCGAAGAAAGTCGACAAGGCGTCCACGAGGTGCTGGTTCGACGATGGGGTTTTGATAATTTGCATTATCTTAGGTGATAATTGACTATCCACCGATTCTCGACAGTTGGGTTGCTGGCTCAAGATTAAGGAGACTACTTGCAGGGCTGTAGGAGTTTCAATGAACGGTAGTAGTTCACCAACAAGATCGATGGCGGTTTGGGCCGGAAGACCAGTACCAACTCTGGTAAGAATATTGGAAAGACAAGCAAATTCCGAGTTCTTGGTTGTCGATCTTTTACTTCGTCGTAAAGCCACGACTACTTCGGGCAAGACCGAGAGTAACCATGACTCGAAATCTTTGCCTTTGAGTAAGGGTGATTCGGCGATCTTGCCAATGACGAGGACAGCTGTCGAGGCGGTGTTTTCGTTGGCAAGTCGAGACGTGATGAGCGGTAGGCAAGTGGAATATGACGAAGTGAAAGTATCTCCCTCGTGCACTAAAAGATATCCAAGGGTATCCAAAGCTTTTTCTCGAACGTCGGCGTCTGTGCTGTTGTCCGCCAAGATTGCGGTAGTAGCGTCAAATAATTGTTGAATGGGTTGGACAAAGCTTGATGGTAAAGGTGGAGTCGATCCCTTGGGTCTAGCAGCTCGTGCCAAACTAGCAGCAGCGTTGAAAGCCTCAAAGCTAATCCGTTGGAGCTTGTCGTTCATGCATCTTACGATGGCAGGTACTAGCTGACCCAAATGATCGGCGTAAACTCTAGCAGGGTGGTCCGCGAAGAAGGTAGTCAGGAAAGAAAGAGCTGCAATGGCCAGCGAAGCGGACGTCGAGCTGTCGACTGATCGAATAACCGAAGTGGCAGCAGCACAAATAGCGTTTGCGGAGTCATCCAGGCCGCCGCTGAGAGCTTTTGAGATCTCCCGGAGAAGCAGGAAGCACTGTTGACGCGTTGGTACCGATTTGGAAGAGATCTGTTTGAGAATAGCTCGTGAGAGTTGGGGAAGACTAGTTCGGAGGTATGATATTATACTGCGACATCGTCAGCTTATGCAGATCGGTGGTGGGATTGAGTCGACTCACCTGTCATCCGGGGCATAATCTTCGTCCATACCTTCACTTCTCTTTCTCTTATTTCTGCCGCCTGAGACGACCTCAGCAGCACGAGCAGAAGCGGTCTGCTTGAGCAGCACCTCAAACGCAGCAAGTACTTCCAACCGTACACTCTCCTCTCTTTCGTTAAATCGAGAAATAAGTACAGGAGCGGCATGACTATAGAAGTCTGCCAAAATGTCGTTTCTGGTACCAATGAGCGCAAGAAGCAGTTTAGCGGCAGATCGTCGGACCTTCCATGAGTCGTCTCCATCATCAGAATAGCTGCAAATGTGTGATTGATGAGCATAATGCATACGGAGTCTGTGGACTCGCATAAACTCACGCATCGTCTTCAAACTCGTCATCCTCGTCTTCTTCATCATCCTCACCATCCATGTCCACGTCGTCATCGTCAAGGTCAACGTAGTTCTGCGATATACAATGAGCTGAGATCTTATGAAACGCAACGGCCGACTCACAGGATCATATTTCACCAGCGACAAAGCTCTTTCGACGACTGTCTGTATGTACGGCGCGATCTCAGTGGGACATCGCAGCACAAGAACTTCCAGCGCCTATCATAAATCTGTCAGCTGACGGGGAATCATCAGCCATACGACTTGGAGAGAACTTACCACTAAAGCAGCTTCAACAGTCTCGGTATCTTCCGGATTCTCAGTCTCCTCCAACACAGTTTCTCCCACTTTTCCTTCCGCCAACAAAGCTCCTATCTTATGTGCACTCTGACCTCTAGCCAACGTAGCAACGACTCCTAACCAGACTCTGACAGCTTCTGGTCCCTGGGATAATCCATCTACTATCTGCTTTTTCAACGAATTATCGAATAATCCTGGATTGGTAGAAACAAGAGCAGATACAGTGGGTATAGCTCTTTTCCTGATGGCTGGTCTGGCGGAAGATAGGATATTTGATAATGAGGTGATTGATGTATTCTGGATTTTCTCAGAGCTTCTGAGTATGTATGAGAATCGAATGAATAGGTCTGTTAGAGTCTGTAGAAGTTCAGAAGCGAGTTGAGGGTTGATGTCGGACTGAAACGTCCAGATTGTCAGCGGTTGGTGTGAGATGCAAGGGAACGAGACATGGAAGAGGCGCAGATGAAAGAGGGTGACGAAGAGAAGAGGTAAGGAGTCATGTATGAGGACTCACCTTAAATAAAGCAAACACTCGGGATACGATCTTTTCCACATTGGCTTCTGCTTGCTGTCCGTCCACTGGCATCTCAAGAACAACAGATTTGAGGGCTAACATAAAACAAACGGGTGTAAAATTGAGCTTTCATCAAGGGCCGTATAAAACCAGATATCTCACCTAGACAAGAGATATCTCTCCTCTCTTCATCATTCGAAGACACACCATCCAGCAGGGAGTTCACTATATTCGTAAGTACTTGCTGACGTGGTTTTCGCACCATCAGAGCGATACTACCCCAATCGATTAGCTCAAGTACACCTCTATCACACATCCAGCTAATGAGATTATCGATTTGGACTCACCAAGATACAGCAGATGACTTGACTTCCGCATTCGAGTCAGATAACAACTTCAATACGTTATCCGTCAACGTAAGTTCAGTCCCTTCGTCGGTGTACGATATACTTGAACTTCGACGAGGATCAGATGATGACCCTGGTACAGGGGAAAGAACCCTTGAGAGCTCTTTGTTAAGGTCGATGAGCGCCATTACTCGGTGATCCGAGTCGGTTGACCTCATCTGTTAGAAAGTATAGAAGAATCAGCCCGTGTCAGCCGACCAGCCGACAATGAGTGGATAGTGGAGGTATCGGTGAGCGTTGGACGTTGAACGTACCTTTTCGAGTAAGCCGGAAAGCTGTATGTTCAGCTGACCGTTAGGTTTTGAGGACATGGAGGAATGCTTCTACGTTGACTGAGTCGGCTCGTTGACAGAAGGAGCCGTGTCGTGAGAAGTAGCTGAAGGATGTTGAGCATGCGAGTGATGGTGATGGTGATGGTGATTGTGTATGTGTGGACAGGAGGAATCCACGGTTGAAGCGGGGCACGACTGGGTTGACGTAAGGTGATCACGTGACAATGTGAAATGACGTGGCATTATATCGTCGAGGGGTGGAGTGATACTCGGATGATACCTCCGTGGCCTGGAAAAGTTGGGATGAGCTAGAAAGAGCATCTCGATGAAATACGAAGACGATGATACATTGTACCTAAATCATACATCTATCAATCTTCATTGTACCGATCCTAAACAAGTCCTCAGCCATACTACGACTGCAACCTCAACAACCTTTCCCTGTTTTGAAAAATACAGATCCAACTGCACGTTCGCATCCAAAACTAGACTTCCAGACGCACATTTACCACCATGCCAGTCCGTATTCGTCTAGCCCGACACGGGTACAAGAAGAGCCCCCTCTATCACATCGTAGCCATCAACTCCAAACGACCTCGAGAGGGCAAGCCACTGGAGACATTAGGGATATACGACCCGATACCGAGATTACGAAAGGGAGTGGTCGTTCCTCCTCAGGCGAATGTTTTTGGTAGTGGACCAGAAGATACGGGATTGATCAAGAAGGAGAAGGAGATTAAGTGGAATGTGGATAGGATAAATTATTGGTTGGGTGTTGGGGCGGAACCTACTAGGAGTGTTGTGAAGCTTTTGGAAAGGGTGAGTGAGAGGATTTAATAGGTTTGACGGATTGGAATTGGAATCAATTGTTTCATCCACACTCATACCGTTCCACTTCATTGGATTTCCTCTCATATCACATATATCTGTCCTTTCGACCCATTCGCCAGTCATCAAAGTTCACGGAAGAGTCAATCCCATTTTTCCGAGAATCGATAGCTGATCTTGTTTGATGTTTTGTACAGGGCGGAGTCCTCACAACACCCCATAAATGGCAACATCCCTGGTCACCCGCCCCTCCTCCTTCATCCACCCCACCATCACAACCACAGCAGACGATATCACAGTGATAATCACTACCATAGTATGACATACATATAACATCATGTATTGAGGATCCTTTACTGTATCTCACAGATATTGGATTTCACCTAGAGTTTGCATGTCCGTTGTGGAACTATTAAGGTCATTTCTCCATACACTTTACTGAATCCTGATTATTTCGAAAAGTACCAGGTTCCATAGATCTGATGTCATCTCCAAAAGAGATATGAGTGGGCAACTTTGGGATACAAGTGTTTTATCATTAATTGAATATGCATAATTAATAATTACTGAACTACACTGCTTGAGTCTTCCTATGAGTTCTTCTGTATTGGACAAATCGTGTCACTCAACTTCCTCTATTTTCGTAAATCATCCTTCCACAACACAATGCTTATCTATCGTTTACTCAACGTCGTCGAGCTGAAAGATATTGCAATAGCAGAGTCAGCACGATTGAACACTGACTAAGATCAGACGAGAAGATATGAGAGAAAAAAAAGTCACTCACACTAGATACTTTTGCTTTTCCTTTGTCAGCCGACGCACCAGCAGTAGAGATCTCCTCAATAGCTTCCTCCTCTTCTGGTACATGGTCATCATCTGAATCACCTTCATCATCACCACCCGCGCCGAAATCTGGCATACCGCCCATTCCACCCATACCTCCCATACCTCCCATTCCACCCATTCCACCCATTTGTTCCATCATCTTAGACTATACGTAAAAAATGACAAGTCAGCATACAAGACACACGATGTAGAAGATCATCGGTCAGTCAAAAAAAAAATCACTTACGAAGTCCATTCCTCCCATACCTCCCATACCGGGCATACCACCACCCATACCGCCCATACCTCCCATACCAGCCATTTGATCTTCCATACCGGCAGTTGGGCTGTACATCACAAGCGATATCAGCATATGATCATTTGACCAAAAACAGAGAGATTCCTTAAAACTCACTCTTCAGCACCTTCTTGTTCATCCTCATCAACCCACTATATCAAACAAACAGTAAAGACTAGTCAGTACACCACATTTGATGGACATGATGGAGTATGCCATGGGTGAGCGGATATATACTTACTTTTGAGAAATCGGTCTTTACCCAATTTCTATTAGGCTTCTCTTTAGTCAATCTAGGCCAGTACTCTGACTTGGGGGTTTTCTTTAGGAGGACTAAAACGATAGCTCGGGAAGTAACGACTTTTTTGGTCTCCTATATTGACCAAACCCACAAAACGAGCATCAATCATCAGTACCACTTTTAAAATGTAAAATCATGATTAAATTGCATTAATGACCCACCTCTGGGATGATCTCGTCGTATAATTGTAAGTCGAAAGCGTACTCCTTCTCGGGAACACCTTTGGCAGCGCTGAATTGTAATAAAGAGCATGTTAGCGATGAATAGTCCAAGTACGATTGCGAATTCGTATGAGTGACATCAGGGGAAAGAAGGATATCGATAAGGACATGACGACAGTAGGTGAGATGCGAGGAGAATCAAGGGGCGGGAACGGGAAGAGAGTGAGAGAGATGGGAGGGGTTGGAAGAAGGAGAGAGATTAAGATAAGCGAGATAAGTAGGGGCAGAGAATGTGACCAAAAGGAGAGTACAGACGCAGCAGGGCAAAGAGGGGCAAGGACGGCCAACGGACGATGAACAGCAGCAGTCGAAAGAAGAAGTCAGCATAACTCACTCTCCAGCTTTAGCAGCGAAAGAGATTTCCGTAGGTTTGATCTCCAACTTCGGTTCACCTTGAATATCAGGAGCGTTGATAGTGAAGTAGATGATGTTCTGATATTAAGAATTATGTGCGTTAGCGACCTCTTCCTCTTTTCTCGTGCACAATTCCATCCTTCATCCTTCATAGACTGTAGGTCATAGATCATGTAGCAAAGAGCATAGAGCGCTGTTATTTCTGTTCAGCATAACTCACCTTTTCAGCTTCAGTAGCGTTACATCGCTCGGCGTAAGTGATCTCTGGGTGGATAGGGGCCATTTTGTTGTCTCGTTTCTATTGCTTGTACTTGTACTGAGTGTCTGTTTCTATTCTTCCGTTATGGTTTGTAGAATGCAATATCAAGATGGGAACGTATAACTGCAACGGTGTCGATCCATGGAATGTCAAAAGGTTGAATATATTGCTCGGATGCCCAAGATGCCACGTGATGCCGCGGTAATGACCTCTCTGGAAGCTTCCAAGGGGATCTCCACATATCTTCGCATACAACCATAACACAAAATGAATAAATACTGTGCATACTTCACTTCCTATGTACATTACAAGCTTGCTTTCTTCTCCCGCTCCATAGCTACATCATCATCAACGCTTGGTTCGCCCTCATTTCCCTTTCAGAGCGCAGTAATGACTTGTTGACCTATGAATTCTTCTCCCGGAGCAAGAGATTTGAATTCACGAGCGTATCCAGGTTCGATACAGATGTATTTTTCCTGTTTATCCGTACTTTCATTCAGCTCATTCCGTTACGCTTGCATGGTAGCCGACTCACCCATCCTTTATCCTCCATGTCGACTATCTTCTTACCGGTCTCTTCGGTAGGGTTCCAGATAGTGCAGCTAATATAGTAGAAGAGATATAGCATGAATGTCAATCACATCATGCTTTTATATCACTTCATATGAGTACAGACTCACTCTTCGAATCCTCTGAATCTGACTTTGTATCCACCTCCGAATCCATCGTCCACATGAACTTCTTGACTCGCTACTTTGTGATAGACTCTATGGTCAACCAAAACACAATGATCAGCTTGCGCCCTTGACAGTTCCTTAACTTTAACTGACCTATCAATAGGTCTATCAATAACTATATCCTCTCCATCACTTTCAACTTTCTTCCCTCCCAGAATCTTATCAACATAAGTAGTTCCTTTTGGAACATTCGAAATTTTGATCTTCGAGGAATCGGGAATAGCCAAGTAAGTATGTAAGAGAGCTTGGAATGTAAATTCCTTGGACTCCTCTTCGTTGACTATATGGAGATCGGTCGAAAGTTGATGTTCAGATAACGTAACTACATAGGCAAGTTTGTATTTATGTTGAAATTCAGTTGGAGGTAAAGGTGCGGTAAATCGAAGTGAAACTCCCTCGGGTCGATCCATAACGGTCTTCTCAAATTTCCAAATTTGGTTACGGGCGAAACCATGTTGGGATAATGAGGCGTATTCAGGAGGAGAGGATGGTGGTGGACCGAAAATTGGCTATGAAGATAAATCGGAGAAATCAGTATTGCTCTGGTTGAGGATGTATATCAGGATAGGAGGCGACTTACGAAACAGATTGGTATACCACCTCGAATCTGTCATGTCATCAGAAGTCAGCTGGTCGATTGACATTCTCACGAGGTGGTGGAGAATAGCTCACAGCTTTGCTGCCGTCTAAGGCAGCTTTACCACTGACGAATAGTCGTTCTTTACCCGCTGATTTCCATGAGACTATCGTAGCGCCGTAGAGACTGTAAAAGAAGGAGACTTGTCAGTCTACCTCATTGTAGACTATGAATCTTGAAATTCGACAAGACGTACTAGATCTCAGCGCTAGATCCCTGTTGTCCATTGTCATCGTCAGTGAATCTACAACGATCATGTGTTGAACCTTGAGAGCCACTCACCGATTCATGGTTAATGATGACGGATTTATCAGTTTCGGTAACTCCCATTTTGACTGTCTTGCTTTTGATTGTTGTTCTGTTTCCTTGAGTCAGATGAATAGATGGTCGTGATATGCAAGAAGAAGGACGTGGAGGAATGTTAGGGTGATCATACGTATGATCATCAGGATGAGTGTCTACAATTGGATCATGTCGTCACCACCTTCACTCGATCCGGTCATTCTTTCCGGTGGATCAGGTATCGTATCCTTACGTAACGATAAAGATTGGGAAAAAAATAACACCACATCAGTCCTTAACTTTGTTGTTGACAATTATCATTCCCCCCCCCCACCCTGCAAAACATCCTTACAATCCTCAATCTCTTATAACCCACGTCACATCCCATCAAGCACCTTCTCAACGCGACTATCCTTTTCACAATGTCAAGATTGGATTATCATTCGATACTAGATCCGAATAACAGTGTGGACGTGGATGTAGATGCAGAGTTCGATAATCCAACTATCCTAAATCACCATGACTCCGAGAATCAGAACGTGGAGGATGGTGTGGACGTCCACTCACACACGCATGGAATTGCCGTTGGGATAATGGATGACGAACATGATGATACCCCTTTTGTCATCATGGAAGAGCACGCTGTAGACCCAGACTCAGAGCTGGCGCAGGGGACGGGACAAGAGACAGGGCAATTGCAGGAGGAGGAACATGATGATATACAAATACCAATCCTGTCGGAGGAGATTGTCGCTGGTCCAGATGAGCCGAAAGGCTCTGGTAGAGGACAAGGACATGGACCGATGAGTCTCAAAGGAATGTCAGAAGAGAACAAGAAACAAAGACAGAGATTGCAGAATAAGTTGGCCGCTGAAAGAAGTAGGAATAAACGGAAAGGTGATCAGTCAGTACAGATTTCCAATTTGTCATATCATCATGATTTCCTGTACCAAATACTGATGGATGGTTTTCTATCTTGTAGAATGAATCTTGAGAAACAAGTTGACTCTCTAAGGAATGAGAATGCCCAATTACGAGCGAGATTAACACAATTATCGTCCAATTCCAAATCACCCGAATTCAACATACCGACTATAATTTCTGATCCCACTCCCTCTCAATATTCACCTATACCTACCACATCATCGATGACGACGACAACAGTATTAAATGGGACAGGTATAGATTACAACTACATCTCAAAATTGACCAACGAGCTAAACCAATCCAAGATGACTTTATTAGAGAGGAAACTGAAATTGTTAAATATCCAAGATGGTACTTACAGTTCACCTACGTCGTCATCGGAGCAGAAAGACAAAGACAAAGAAGGAGATGTGGGAGAAGGGACGGTGAATGAAATCGATCCGATCAAAGAAAGTAGAAAAGAATTAATCAATAAATATAGTAAATTGCAAAGCATAAAAGCTGAAGAGAAAAGCTTGAATACGCTCATTGCTCATATCAAGAATGAAATTGAGAATTTGATCAAGCAGAGGAATGTCGTTGAAGAGAAATTGAACGAGAAACGCAGTAAAGGTAGTGGTGATAATGATATAAACATGGGAAATGGGGATCAGGATCAGGATCAGGTGGCTGTCACTCAAGAGCAACAACAGCAACAACAATCAGTGGAAGATCCTTCTACCTCGATTGGAAACCATACGATTCTGGTTGAAGACTCTCAACAACCCCAACAGCAGGATCAGATTGCAGAAGAACAGAACCAGAACCGGAACCAGGAAGCGGAAGACCAAGATCAAGATCAAGATCAGATGCACGAAAATGGTAATCTGGATGATATTAGGGGATGGATCGATGCTGCTGTCAAAGATTGGGATCAGGTGGGTGTCCTTTTCATGTCATTTGGACGTCTCCCGTTGAACCATGTAGCTGCCGCTGACATTTGATCATCCTTTGTATCATAGAGTTAGACTCTTTGTGATTCCAAGACACAAAAGGAGACGTGATCGTCCAAGAAGGAAAACATTAGTCAGTAATCGACATCAGTACCCCCAAGTTTCGGTCTTGCAGTTTCTTCGTACATGTCGTATCGTCAGTAGTATAGTGTACTTGTGTCTTCATCTCAAGCACGGAAGGAAAGTCTTATAACATCGTTTTTACTCTATGACATGCATGACCTCTCCATGTCTATTGCTTGAAATCACAGAGGAGCTCACGCCCACTTCATGGACCACAACGGTAATGCAATTCTGACGGTACTCGTATAAAACGGCCCATGGCACTTTTCAAGCACGACTTTTCGAGATATTCGTATTTCGTACCTCATCTCCCGTTACCTATCTCCGCCGGCCCGGAATTCCGATCAGTCAAGATCTTGGCCTAGAGAGGATCCCAGTTCACAACCTGTGCGAAGGATTTCTTGCACCTGGTACAACTTGCCTCGACGCAATATGAGAATGGCATCCTCTACGATAGAGAGATGTCCAGATGAGGATGAGCGGCATTCGTTGTTCTATACATGCACTAAGACTGATCTCCCGGTGATGAACCTATGCTAAAGAAACACCGCTCGCGTTTTTTGGGGGGATTGAGTGGTTGTGCCACTTACGGCGTCATACCTGGTGGGAGATGTCGACTTGGACCCTGAGCTCTGAGAGAGTAATGAGGTATCCATCTTACACTACTACCGTTCCCTTTCTTTTCCGTTCTATCTTTTTCTCTTCTCTCTCTCTCTTTTATCTTATAAACAAATCCATCTCTTGAACTCTTATCCCTCTTCACCTAAAAGTACCTACATAACAAGTAATCAAAGATGTCTTCTGATCTGTGAGTGTCCGTCCAGCTCTCCTGCCTGCTGGGAGGGAGACATCGTCGCGATGGAAGATGATAGAACTGGCCTCCAATCGGCCGTCAATTCCCGATCACTCCTTCCTCTTATCTCGATTGTTTCGTGTGCATACCAAATGAGCTGCTATATATCCTGCAAAGAATCCATGCTGACTTTTTCTTCCATGATAGCGCCGACGTTGGTCTTATCGGTTTGGCCGTTATGGTACGTCCTGAGTCGGTAACACTCGACGAACACGGAACACGTCACTGACTCGTTCAATTTCATCACCTCCTCCATTCACTCTTCTTCACTTTGCATCCATCACTATATTTCGCACTCCGACTAACAGGGTCAAAACTTGATCCTTAACATGAACGACAAAGGATTCAAGGTTTGTGCTTATAACCGGTAAGTCCGGTCTTGCCTTCCCTCCAATCGGACATATTGCTAACATTTCAATTTGGTGTATAGAACCACCTCAAAGGTCGACCATTTCCTTGCCAATGAGGCTAAGGGTGAGTACTCACATAGCTCAGCGGATGAATCTCGAGTGTTCTTACTGATTTGGTTGTTTTTCCTCCCTTATCATAGGAACCAACATCATCGGTGCCCACTCTATCCAAGAACTGTGCTCCAAGCTCCAGAGACCTAGAAGAATCATCTTACTCGTTAAGGCCGGTCAAGCCGTTGACGATTTCATCGCTCAACTCGAACCTTACCTCGAAAAGGGTGATATCATCATTGACGGTGGTAACTCCCACTACCCCGACTCCATCCGAAGAACTCACGAACTCGAAGCCAAGGGTCTCCTTTTCGTCGGTTCAGGTGTCTCCGGTGGTGAGGAAGGTGCCAGAAATGGTCCTTCTTTGATGCCTGGTGGTTCCGATGCCGCCTGGCCTCACATCAAGGAGATCTTCCGTAAGTGAATTTCCTTAAAAAATGAGTTTTTCGTGAACTGACTAAAAATCATGATGGGGGTGTCTTCCAGAAAAAACCGCTGCCCAAGCTCAAGGTGAACCTTGTTGTGACTGGGTTGGTGAGACCGGTTCAGGACACTACGTCAAGATGGTCCACAACGGTATCGAATACGGAGATATGCAATTGATCGCCGAGGCTTACGATATCCTCAAGAGAGGTCTTGACCTCGACGAAGCTGAGATCGCTGAGATCTTCGAGAAGGTGATTGTCTTTTCTTTTCAACTACCATAACCAGCCCGTCACTGACGAGACATTTACCTGATTGTAGTGGAACACTGGTGTCCTCGACTCTTTCCTTATCGAAATCACCAAAGATATCCTCAAATTCAACGATACCGACGGTGTCCCCATGGTCCGAAAGATTCTCGACAAAGCCGGTCAAAAAGGTACCGGTAAATGGACTGCCATCGATGCTCTCGACAACGGTATGCCCGTAACTCTTATCGGTGAAGCCGTGTTCGCTCGATGTCTCTCTGCCGTCAAGGACGAGCGAGTAAGAGCTTCCAAGATCATCGCTGCTCCCGAGAGACAACCATTCCAAGGTGACAAGCAACAATTCATCGAGTGGGTTTATCATCTATCATGACCAATTTATTTCAGCCTAGCTGATGTACATAAAATTGTATAGTGACCTCGAGCAAGCTCTTTACGCTTCCAAGATCATCTCTTACGCTCAAGGATTCATGCTTATGAGAGAGGCCGCCAAGGTCAACAGCTGGCACTTGAACAATGCCGGTATCGCCGCCATGTGGAGAGGTGGATGTATCATCAAATCCGTTTTCCTTTCCGATATCACTGCCGCCTACCGGGAGAACCCAGAATTGGAGAACTTGTTGGTCTCCCCCTTCTTCTTGAACGCCTTGGCCAAGGCTCAACCAGGATGGAGACGAGTGATCGCTCAATCTACCCTTTGGGGTATCCCCATCCCCGCTTTCACCACTGCTCTTTCGTTCTTCGATGGATACAGGACTGAAACCCTCCCCGCCAACCTTATCCAAGCTCAACGAGACTTCTTCGGTGCTCACACTTTCCGAGTCGTTCCTGGATACGGTAACGATCACCTCAAAGAAGGTGAAGATGTTCACGTTAAATGGACTGCCACTTCCGGTAACGTCTCTTCCTCCACTTACAACGCTTAAGCGGGTTGTTAAGTCTTGGAGCGAAGAGGTGGTATCGTACTTTGTTCAGATTTAAGTGGAAAACAAGCCCTGGAAATTTGGTGTAGCCTTTCTGTTTGATTTTTGTCTTCTGTCTGATAGCATATTAGGCAGGATTAAACCAAAATATATATGATAGGAATTCATGCAGTTTATGTGATTCTTGCGAAGATGATGCAGGTTGTAATCATTTTCGCACAGTGGTGGTATAAAGTGGTGATGAAATGCATTTCGTCAAGTACATTTGGGATTATACAAATAGTGAGTGGACAATAGATCAGAGTAGTTGTGCAAAGTAAATGACTAATTGCAATTATACTGAATTCTTACTCTAATTGATCTTGCTTTCGTTTATTGGATTGATCTAACTCTCTAACGTACTCTACACCTCTCCTCAATCTTGATAAACTTTCATCTAATCCCAAGATAGTTATCAATTCAGGTATACTAGGTCCTTTCTATAATACGCCCAACGATGAACCATTAGTATACGGAATGAACACGAACACGAGACATATCTCTGATTTAAGACGTATCACTCACTTTCCTCTCTGTCAAAGCATGTCTTATCGGAACCAACAGTTTCGGTTTCCTATCTATACCCAATTGATGTAATAATTTATGTATCACATCCCATACTAAATCCTCGTTCAGTGTTGTAGAGGAACTGCTACTAGCGGATTGTTGGAGTGTATCTGCAAACAAGGATACATATTGACCTATTTATTATCCATTGTACGAGCATGAAAAAAAAAAAAATACAATGAGTTATCAACAATTTTATTAAGGTGATAGAATTAGTGGGTGGAAACGTTCCCCACTCACAGTATATCCTCGGTATGAGATCTTTTAACATCGACTGTGATTCGTGGCATGTATATGTGGGAGGTAGGAAATAGAATATCGAATGCATTGGCATCTCGGTGAGGATGGTGGTACGGGGCTAATGAACGATTAATGCATTAGCTTTCATAGCTTCAACCAGTATGTTTAAGATATATATGTTATATGTAATTCGATAGTCAGAGTAAGGTATTACTCACTAATTCAGCATCGAATACTTTCTCGACATACTCTACATCCTCCACTAATTCGCTAACATCCCAAAAAACAAATGATCAGCTACCGCACCTCTTACAAAGGGAGATGAAAGGTCGTATATATATATATATATATACATACAATACACTTACCATCCCTTCAAAACTTTCTCATCCCTCAAACCCTGCTGAAACCTCCTAATCAAACCCTCTCTTTCACCTTCATTCTCATTGTCATGGGAGATTTTTCCACTATTCACCATCACACCATCGTTGCCTAATCTACCAGCCATCCTCCTCAATGTCATTTTACTTAAGAAATCCAACCTTGATTGATTGACAGCCGCTTTCCTATGTGTTATATGTGTGATGTCGAACGCTTCTATCAATTGATCCATCGTGAATAACTCGTATAGTGAATGGCCATCGTTACGGATATGAGGATCCAGAGTGGTTTTGGATGATAGGGCTGAATGATAGTCCCATCCCATCAAAGCTAGGAAATTTAGGAGAGCAGAGGATTCGTAGCCTTGTTTCTGCGAATAGAGCATAAATTAGTATATAAGCTATACATATATCCAAGTATCCACACAGTACAAAGGGGAAAGTGGTCGAGAGATTAATACGGATATGGGGAACAGAGTCTTGTAGTCCTGTACTTACCATGTAATGCTCTACGAACGTATCACCTTTCCTCTTACTTAACTTGGTACCATCCGGATTACATAGTAAAGGAAGATGAGCGAATTTCGGTGGTGTCCATCCAAATGCTTTGTAAAGGGAATGATGTTTCGGTATAGATGGTAGCCATTCCTGTAATATAACGGATGTCAATCTACAATCAGAGATACAAGTCGAAACAACTACATCGCGTTATGGGATTTATTTATTGTTTTTGGAATTCTCATGACTGTTTTCGTTACAGCTAAAAGCACTCACCTCACCCCGTAAAACATGACTTATTTCCATCAGATGATCATCTACCACACTTGCCAGATGATATGTAGGCCATCCATCAGATTTCATCAATACGAAATCATCAAAGCCCGCTGTAGGCGCTGACGGCTGATTATCGCCAAAGATGAGATCGGGAGGTATGTTCAATGATTCGGAGGAGGACTACGAATGAACGAGATATGAGAATCATCATTGTTTCATGTAAGATCAAAAGATCATAAGATCATAATGGTAGCTTCATGGGACACGAGGGTAAGAGAATTTGATGTTGGATTTCGATATCCATACTCACTTTGTATCGCACAACGTATTTTTCCCCAGCTTTTTTCTTCCTTACTTTCTCCTCATCTGTAATATGTCTACATCGTCCATCGTAGCTGTGTCTCATCCCCTGCTGCTTTAACGATACTTTGATAGCTTCCAGTTCATTTGGTGAGCAGAAACATTCGTATGCTTCATTTCGCTAATACAAAGAACGATCATAGGATCAGCTAGTGTACTGAAATGTATACCCCAACTTCAATGCATAAGACCGAGCGGGTGCGTATCGTGCAGAACTTACTGATAAGAGTTCCTTAGTATAGTGATGATATATATTCAGTCTTTCCGACTATATACCATCGTAAGCTCTTAAATCTGGACACATCACAGGTTCTAGCTCACTTGAGTATACGGTCCATACTTCCCACCTATTCCGACTCCTGTAACAAATCTCGGTCAGCTGCAATCGTACAAAGATCAATAATCACACAGCTGACCTTCATCGTAGTCTAGCCCAGCCCATTCCAAAGATCCTCTCAGACTATCTACAGCACCTTCCGTGAACCTAGTCTAATTCCGTAGCCCCAGATCAGTATTTATGCGTGGCCATATGGTAGGCAGAGTCAGGTAAGGTATGACATACCCTATCTGTATCTTCTATCCTCAGTAGCCATTTCCCTTTCCATTTCCTAGCTAGTAGATGGTTAAATAAAGCCGTTCGTAGACCTCCGAGATGTAAGTGACCTGTAGGCGAGGGAGCGAATCGTAATCTTGGAGAAGTCGGGGTTGAGATTTCCGAGCTGGTCGTTGTGGAATGACATCGTTTACATATTTTGTATTTCGGTACGATCGCTCGGATGATAGGTACACTGGTGGTCTTCATCCTGATCTTTTACCGATGTTCTCTTAAGAAGATTTGGAAGTATGACTTTGCTTCAAGCTTTGATGCTTTGCTCATTTTCGAAAATAACGATCAAAATAATTGTTCGTTCGCAAGTGATATCTTCCACGTCATAAGATTCTCACTCAACCTTCTTAAGTCAACCTCATCTCGATATCTATCCATTCGCTTTCAACCTCATATGCATATGATCAACTGCAATAGCTAATATGACCACTTTCTATCCTGTGGGAGACTTCAAACCAGAATCATTCGGCAATGCGACGTTGATACTGGTACGTTCCATCTTTCTTATCGAGTATACCTCAATCTGACGCTCGGATGTTACTTTCATAGCCGGCAGTATCGTTAGGAAACGTCCCTCAACTTACATCCGACTTACTCGTCACTTCCCTCGGACTGAGGAGGATAGGATACGTAGGTCTGGGTGATACGGTCGTTCCATTCTCTGGGAAAGGGGATGACGGTGAGATAGTGACAGGTGGCTTGGAAGGTATGTCCATCTGTCAGGGATACGAAAACATACACACTTACGAAGTGTTGGGGATGTAGTGTATGGTAATCAAGGTTCGGAATTATATGTCATACAGCAGCGATCACCAACTTTGAAGGTCAGCTCGAAAGTAGCTCTTTATCCAATAGAGAAATAGCTGACCAGATACATCTGGATTGAACAGACAAAGAAAGATGAACATGTCGATTTGATACGGCAGTTCATTGAATCGAACTCATTTGGATTCGTACTAATCCTTACCAGTTTGGATGCGGCGAACCAAGATGATGCTCAGCTATTGTAAGTCATCTCACCTTAAAGCGCATTTCCATCTTTCGGAGTCGAGCTGACAAAGTATGACGATATCGTTAGAACACCACATCAACGTATCCTTCCTCCTTCCTCTTCTTCCTCGTCACACAAAACTTTACAAACCCTCGAGAATACCTTACCCACCCTTCAGCTGAATATTGACAGTGATTTCCCAACTACCGGATCATCAAGCAGTTCCGTCTATCCACCTTTCTTACCTGCTGCCGGTCTTACACGTAGATTATTATCAACTTTGGAAGACTCGTCGATACCCCACGGAGCTATCACAGCCTGGTGTGTAGAGGGCGATAATTCAGGAGATGCAATGTCCTTGGCTCAGGTAGTATTGCAAATACTGGGAATAGGTAAGCGGACTTGAAAGTCTCTTGTACGGATCGGAGTATGTAGCTGACTTTGGATTGTTCGTCAGATGATCATGTACAGCTCCAACAGCCCAAATCGTGGGAAGGTTTATTTGGGACTGTGAATGGATGGAGTGGTGGTGCAGGACAGGATTCTGAATTATATGGGTAATGACATGTATGTAAGATCTTTTAGATCGTGTGATGACTTGTGCAGTAGCTATTTGATGAATGGGATAATATAGTAAACCGCTATGCTGTCTATCAAGATAAAAGTCCAGCTTAAATGCATCATCTGCTAAATCTTTTTGAGTGCTTGCGATGATGGCTGAAGGCATCATGAACTGAATTTGTCAATCTCGTTTATTGCACTTTGCCAGCATTGGAAATAAGCAATAGTCACCCATATACATCACATATTCCTCATTTTGTTGAATATATAAACAACTATAGACAAATCAAATGAACCAAAATAAACAGAACAAAACAGGTTCGTCAATATAAGATACAACGTATATATCCATTTCCCCTACATCATCGCTCTCACTGATCTCTTTCAGCACTTTCATTGACGACCCTTCCAGCGTCCAACAACATTTCCAAGCCCGAGGATGATCTCTTGCCCTCGCTGCCCGTAGATTTAGGTGATAACGAACCGCCGTTCCTCCTTGATCTATCGGAATTATCGATTCGTACTTCCCGTATGGGAGCAAGTGGTAATCCCCCGGGCGAAAGTGAATTGGGTGATCTAGATGAAGGTACTCGAAGGGAAGAATGCAAAGAAGGTAATTGCCAATATCCTCTTCCTCCAGTTGTCTGTGAGGGCTCTTTCTCACCGAGGCCTACAGCTGGTGGGGGAGGTTGGACATACCCCGTCTGCTGGGGGAGTGGCGGACTTGGCATTCCACTTGAAGTGGATCCTGCACCTCTCGAAGAAGTAAGAGAAGGTGTACGTTCGACGTGTACAGCGACGAGACCATCACTATCGAGCTGCGAGGGAGGAGGTGGCGCGGGAGATCCACTGGGAGGAGGAACAGTCATCTGAGGTGGTAACGCAGCAGCAGCTGAATGCAGGGAGAGACGAGCTTGGAGGACAGTAAGTCGAGTTTGAATCAGGGCAGTGAGTCGCTAATAGTGGACTATAGGCATCAGTACTGATGTCTGAGCACTGTGAGGAAGATGGAATGACTTACCTCTTCCTCTGCTTTCTTCGCTCCCAGTATAGATAATAACAACTCTCTATCGCCTTCACCTGATTTTCGGAACGAGTCCAGTATACTGGATAAAGATGCTGGTGGTGGCGGCTATATTTCGTTTGGCAAAGTCAGCTTGGTTCTCTATATTTCGATTGAGATCCGAATTTCTGACATACCAATTCTTCATCCCACCATTTCCCACCTGCCGACCCACCAAAAGCGACCCCCAAACCTATACTGGGAGTCTCACTCGCATCTCTCCTCGATCTAGGTGGGGAAGGTGGTAATTCACCGCCATTAGGGGATGATCGAGCATAGTGTTGTGAGGTGGAGGATGAAGGGGTATTGTTGTTCTTGGTGACACCATTGGCAGGAGGTGCTGGCGGGGCGTAAGGATGATGTCGATATTGATGTTGATGGTAAGGTGACTGGGTAGGGTGCGGATGAGGAGATTGTCTGGAGAATGATGAGGGTCCTGCTGTTGTCATCGTGAATGGTAGTGATTGGATTGGATGTCTCCGTAAGGATGATAGATGGCTGTTATGTTATGGAGTACTGATTGAGATGGGATGGAGAGTTGTTCTCCTGTAATGTATTGTTGTATATGGTATATAACAAGAGAAGAGGGGGGGACGGGGATGCGGATTGGAAAAGGTGAGGTGATCCTATTTGATCCCCAATAATCTCTTGGCGTCACGCTTACTCTCCTCTTGGGTGTATCGGATCTTCCTTTCGTCTTGGCTTTTTGTTTTACCTGTCGATACCTGATGTTACCGTCTCTTTAATCACTCGACAGCGCGTCTCAACTTGTTGAAATGATGATCTGTAACTTTGTGCAGCAGGCTACGTGGATGTCAGTGGGATGGAGTCTAACAAGATAGATGATGCATCGTAGTCATGTCCTGTATTTGAAGGATATCTTGTTGACCTGGGATTAGTGGAAAGTGGTTATAAATGGAAACATGGATGTCTAAACGAAAAATGCCAAGAGCTGCATCGAAAAGAATGGATACATCTGGACCCTGAAAGGATGAGTATTTTCGGTTCCTGGGATTATTTATATTTACGGGTTGATCGGTCCAAGCGTAATCAGAGAGGAAGATCTTTTTCCAGTAATAACAAAGGTCCGGAACCCCGAGCCAAGAATAAACCCACCTCTCTCTCTCTCTCTCTCTTTTGTCTTCTCTCTCTTTCGGTCGCCTCTTACATACTGGAAATACGGTAACCACCTCTTTTCTCTGATGAGAATATATGCTGAGTATGTTGAGAGCTGGTGATGGGAAAGATAAAAATCCAAGCGCTGATGCACGGGATGTACGCGACGCAGAAAACCATGCCCACTTATAGCGTCTCTTCATCGCACCGAAATAGATGCGCACTGTGATGTCACCGCAGAGGACGATTCCGAGTATAGCACGGTACAGTTATCCTTCGATTGCTACACGATCAGCAAGCTACGTGTGCGCTGTGACCCCCCTCGACGCTGGGTGAGGTGTGCTGTACCAAAACAAGACTTCGAAAGCTATGTTTAGCTCTACCATATTGATTCCGTCGCTCCAACTTAGGGTTTTACGCAGTCGTGTTCATCTTGGCATGTCGAAAAGAAAAAGACGATGAGATCGACCGATTACGTAGAGCTTTGTCTGAGCAATCCCGAACATCCAAGTACGTGGAACTGCCACATCACGCGATCCCTACCAATAAATACGAGTGATCAGCCAAGCGCCTTTTCGTCTTAGCTTGGCTTATCGCTTTGCTCTGGTCAACCGGATACCGACCCGTCGGTGCATACCTTGTTACCGCAAAGGCCAGTGGGCAGTTGATAAGCATGAAGAGAGGATAGTCGACTACTCGCCTATTGAGATTGAGAACCGACACGATTTCTGCTTCATATGCCTATGAAGACTGGCAAGTTCGGAGATGTGTCACGCAGATGCACGTACTCGAAAACACCACACGTGGGTGAAACTGGCCAGACAGTCAGGTGGAATGACGGTCTGTGATTGGCCGGATTAGGGATTATGATGGGTTATGATGAATGCCAAGACAATGGATCGTCTTGTTTCCCTGTGATACCCTCCTTTCAAGTTGATGGAACCACGCTGACACACGATACACAGCATGATGCAACTACCTACTCGTACAGACTGACCATCGGTCATCACCGTACACCGTGTCATGCACTCCTTTGATCGATTCACTCACACTCACTCACTCACCCCCTCCCTTGTCGGTCTCTTCCTTCTTCCTTCTCTTCTTCTTCACTTGCTATCTTTTATCTACCCACTAGCACAGCCTCATCGTATAGTCTGTTGACTTTGCCTTCTCAAACGCATATAAGACAACAGATATCATCTATATCTTCCATCTTCTTACTTTCATAAACGCTCAAACCTTCGATGATCACTCCTGCTGTCGTTGAACCTGAACCTGAACCCGATATAGAGGGCTTTACTCCCTCTTCACTACATACCCATACCAACAACAAACAACCTACTACTGTACATAGCCAACAGCAAATCAACAACGTTACTCCTTCTGGAGAAGAACAGGAGATCTACAATAATCAAGATGCTTTCACCAAGTCGATTGGACCCAATCAAGATGATGAACTCCACACAACCAAACATGGTGGCAAAGCCGGTGGCGGGATACTTAAGCAACCAGGATCGAGATCATCATCATTTGCCAGGACTATCTTGAAGCCTAGATCGAATCGAGGTCACTCTAGAATGCCATCAATCACTATCACCGATACCGGTAATACCAATGAGAAAGCTCAAGACCAAAGACAAGGACAAGTCCGCCAATCGGTCGATGATGATAGGACTGATTTCAGTCCTCCAGCTAGATCAAGCTCTGCACCTAATCTAGGAGGTAAGAGTAGATTGGCCCCACTCAAGAGCTTATCGGTATCTATCCCTTTGCCACCCAAACGAGGACCACCCGAGGGCGAGGTGGAACATTTCAAGAAGACGTTCATTGAGCCTACCTGGAAGGAAAGTTTCAGGGTGAGCACATTTACTCAACTCATCATATCGATGATAAGTCGCTCCAGCTGACAACCTGTGCACCTGATATCAGAACACCATCAAATCTCAACCTTTCTTAGTGGCCATGCCTGTCCTTCTGCCGATCTCTTGGGCACTGCATTTCACTCACCAAGACCCAGTGGCCGTATTCGTCACTTCACTGATTGCCATCGTTCCACTTGCTGGTGGTTTAGGTTTTGCGTAAGTGAGACTTGCACATACATACATTGCGATGTCGAGTTTAGATTCTGATCTTTCATTCTTCTTCCCTGCAGCACCGAAGAACTTGCCCATCGAGTTGGTGAAGCTTGGGGAGGTCTCCTTAACGCTTCGTTCGGGTGAGTTTTGCTTTTCCATCCATGTATTCTACCTCTACAGTCACTGATCCAGATGATTGCAGTAACGCCGTCGAATTGCTCATTGCCATTCTCGCTTTGGTCAAGGGTGACATCGATATCGTCCAAGCGTCTATGGTTGGAAGTATCCTCAGTAATGGTAAGTTTGGCGCCAAGGCTCCTCATTACTGTACATGTATAACGCTTACACGTCGCTCTTCCAGTCCTTCTCGTCTTGGGTATGAGTTACTTCGTAAGTCTATAAACGTACCTTTGCCGTCATCTAAGCTGACTTCTCGCTTCGTTCTGCAGGCTGGTGGTCTTCGATTCCACGAACAATTATATACAGTCATTGGTGCCCAAATGCACATCTCCCTCTTGGGTCTCTCGGTGAGTGATAATCTTCGTCACATAGCAACATCGCGCTGACCAGGAATTCCAGCTACTTGCAATTGTCCTACCCGCGGCTTATCACGTGGCCTATCCCAACGTTCGAAATGTCGTTTCAGACACACGATCAGGCCTTCAGCCAGAAGGTGAAGAGCTTCAAAACCTACTCAAAATGTCTCGAGGTTTGAGTTTCATTCTATTGGCCGTGTATGGAATGTTCCTTACTTTCCAATTGTACAGTAAGTGCGATACCTCGCAGGAGTGTGAAATTGCCATTGACACGAGTATTTTTCATTCAGCCCACGCATACTTGTTCCGGATACCCAAAGAGAAAGTCGCACATCCACTTCCCGGTCCTGCACCTCATCACGAACACGTATTTCCTAGACCTCATTGGGTGTCGTCCATCGCCGATTCGTCCTCGTCGTCCTCTTCATCGTCTTCTTCTGGGTCATCCATCCGATCTGGAAGATCAGGACATTCTCCATTCAAGAGATTCAGGCGGTTCAGCGTTTCATCCAAAAAGGATAGAAAACAAGCCCGTGATGGTGCGGAAGCTGATACCGAAGATAATACCGTTATCGGTAGTGTCCCGACTTCTCATGCTGGCGAAAAGACCTTATCGCCGACAGTAACCAGACAAAGCCCGAGTGTTACTGCTGCCTCGCCTGTAGCCACAAGAAGTAACCCAGATGAAGATTACCTCCAACCACCGCCCATCAACGATGATAGGGACATTGAGGCGGCGTCTGTCTCATCTTCACATAACGTCATCATTGATGACGATGGTACCGTCCACGTTCAACCCAAGGTGAAATTCTGGTTCGCCCTAGGAATGTTAACTATCGTTACTGGATTGGCCGGTTTCACCGCTGAATGTCTGGTCGATTCTATCGACGGGTTGACAGAAACTGGAAATGTATCGAGAGAATTTGTCGGTCTGATCTTACTGCCTGTTATCGGTGGGTAAAGTTGTACCTTCTTCACGCGGGAATTGCCGAGCTGATTGATATGATTGTTGTATTTAGGTAATTCCGTGGAACATATCACAGCTGTCACTGTATCAGTGAAAGATAAGCTAAACTTGTCCATGTCTATCGCCGTGGGATCTTCAATCCAAGTCTCACTCTGTCTTTTACCTATCTTGGTCTTGATAGGTTGGGCAATTGGTCAACCGATGTTATTGTTCTTCGATAATTTCGAAACGTAAGTGGACTGCCATAATAACATTATCTCGATTTGTGTACTGATACTGTTGTTCTGCGAATAGCATCACTTTGGTTGTCTCACTGCTTTTGGTCAATTTCGCAATTGCAGATGGACGAACCAACTATCTCGAAGGGTTCGTCATGATGATGGCTTATCTGTCTATCGCTTTGGTTTGTTGGTAAGTTGGAGCTCTTCCGAAGTTCAACGGTCAGACAAGCAGCTTACGTCCCATTTGGTATTTAGGTTCTACGATCCAGCTGTCTAAGCGTGATTATGTCAATTTTCTCGACTCGAACAATACTGTAGTTTTATCAATTGGTGAAAACTCGGGAATTCAACCTCCCTTCCAATATACGCCTCCAACCCAGTCTTCCTAATTCTTTTTTAATCTCTATTTTGTCTGATCCAGCTGGTGTGAATATCGATGCACGTTATGTATAAGTAAATGAATCAATCGAAAGAATGAATGAAGTGGTAAATAAAATCAGGTTGTCATGTCGTACAGATTATATAGTTCATTATCGATATGTATGTTCGTTTCAGTCAACAATCATCAGTACAGTACACGGAACCCATTCTAATCTGTATGAACGTGGCCGAGTACAGAATATCGATGGTCACATCCTGTCATCTCAATTCGCATGTTAGAAGTACAACGTATACATATATATATGATTTGTGAAAGCTTGCTGATATATATTTACGACATGTAAAATGATGTCCATACCCAATCCGTCTATCTACTTATCTACCTTCTGCTCCTAGCCATTTTCCCAGCTTCACCTCTCCCCAATCCCAATCCCTTTTTCTTCTTATTACCCCACTGTCTGATAGGTACGTTCACACCCTTAGCACGTAATTTGTTATCCCTCTCTTCTAGCCTAAGTCGCTTATCAGCTTTTTTCTGCTGATTCATTGATATCCCACTGAAACTGCTTGAAGTGGAGTCTGTAGAAGAGGAAGAAGGGGAAGTGAGGGACAGGTATTGTTTGACAATTTGGGATACTTGGTAATCTAGATCGGAGGTAGTCGAAGTTGATATTGGTATTCTGTTCGTTGAAGAATCCTCTTGTGATTGATCATTATCATTAACATTCTCATATTCATCCTTAATCGTCCTCTGAGTCTCGTCTGAATTGACATTTTCATCATCATTTGTGATAGTAACCGTATTCGTATGATCATCCATTTCATCTTGATCATTTGTTTTACCTGTCTTTGCCAAAGTCAAATCGTCCAAGGTGAATTCACCCAACTTGCCTTCCCTGAACGCCCTGATCATAAATCCAGAAGCGGCCTCGTGATCTTTCTCACCACCTTTCTTCAACGTGCCCAGCCTTTCGGACAGAGCATCAAGGAGAATGGTTATATCGTCTGTAGGAGGGAAGTCAGAAGGAAGAGGTAATAGTGATAAATACGTTTGATCTGTGTTTGCCCCATATCCGTCAGCTTGCTATCATACGTATGAGTTTATCAATTAGATTGCTGTGTACGCTTGACTTACGTTTATTCGGATCATCCTTTTCAGCTATCAACCTTTTATTCATCTTCCACAGTAAGTAGTCGACCATCGCATCTTGTTCGAATAACGATTCTTTTATTCCCGCTAATGCACCATCGCAACGAGAAATGAATAAACACATTGAGTCAGTTGACCACTCTTACTGTCACTTTTAAGAAGATAATTTGTTCAATTTTGATCTGGTTTGATTTGACTCACCAGTCAAAGCCAATTTCAAACCCTTCTCCGCCCCGTCCTCCCCCCTACCCAAGTAAGGTACCATAACACCCGGTGTATCATAGACGTATACACTGGGATCATCATATATCTTGACTGTCCCTGTCAGTTTACGGGTTATACCTGCTTCTGCACCTGTTCGGAATGCTTTGCCTAAATACGACGAAATGCGACATTCAGCATGACCATTGTATAGATCAAATGTGATATTTATTGATGAAGCAATCAATTTATTAGGCCGTCGGACTCACCTTTCCTTAAACCTACTCTCCTCAAAGCGTTGAGTAAAGACGATTTACCAACGTTGGGCATACCAATTACTAAAACTCGTAAGTCCGGTATGATCTCTTGATTATCCCTTGCTATGCCTAGCAGCATTGAACGGAGGAAAATTCAGCTCCAAAATCTATCCGTTCATATTTGATCTTCGAAAAGCAAGGCAGGAATGAAATGGAACCAGGTATAACTCACGCACAGCATGTCTGAGTACTTCCCTTACATCCTGATCAGACCTCGTATCTGCAAACATGACTTTCTGGCCTGCATGCTGGAGAAAAGCTTTTTTGAGGGGCTATATCGATACAAATTGCGACAAATCATAAGATCAGTTTGAGAACATACTTGATGCTTTCTCGTTCATGTAGCACTAACCTCTTCGTATCTTCTTTCAGCTAAATCCCTCTTAGTGTAAACCACCAATTTCTCTTTTTCCTTTCCCTTCCCCTTTTTCACTCTAGAGAGCATCTGATTGAAAGTCGAATTTATACTTGTCAGAGGTAATCTAGAGTCCCTAGCTTCTATCACCAGATCTATGTTCTCCAGTAGAGTTGGCAGTTCCCGGAGGGAACGGGACATGTGGCCTGCGAACCATGAAGGAATACGGGCTGGGTAAGGGAATACGGGGCGGATGAAGGACATGCTGTATACTCGAAGGAGATTGTCCTAGACACGGGATCAACGGTTTGAGTCTGGTTCTTGCCGATGCATTCATGCCTATCTGCATGTTATGTTGGATCAGTGACAATGGAAAGTATCACTATTCGAGTATAGCGAACAAAAATATCGATAATATCGGTAAGTGATGATGTCACGATATAAATTTGAGCTTTTAAACTTTTTTGGCTGTTTTTCATTTTCAGCTGTACAAGTAAGGAGCCGATTGTTCATTCAACCTATTCAGCATCTTGGAGTGTACAAAACATCGACATCACCATCGCCCAAGCAACTCAAGGCCTTGTCAATATCTAGCCAGACACGAAAATTATATCGAACTTTCTGTAGGGCACCACGATAATCTTTTGTCAAGATGTCACAACCCACTACCAACGCCCAAGCCTCTTCATCGAAACATCATAAATCCAGGAAAGATAAATCTCACAAAAAAGACAAATCACATAAACATGCTAGTAACAATCATCAGGGCACGTCGAAAAATGATAAATCACCTTTCGAGCATCGATTGTCACGTATGAGGTTGGCTATCCCACCGAAGTTTTCATTCAATATGATGGAGGGAGTGAAGGAGAAATTGGATGGGATGATCATGAGGTAGGTACCGCACTACCTCAGATGAATATGTCACATTAGATCTATGGATATGGACGATGGTCATGTGTGTGATAGTTAATGCTGATACCACCATGTGATGCTTGCAGATACGTAGCTCAGATGGGTGGTGTACTGCTAGCTCATTGGGATCACGAGTTTGTCGATGATACTTCCAAAATCATCAATGAGTGTCCATCAGGTGTAATAGAAGTTGAATTTCATTCGATCTTGTGGGCACCTAAGATCGGTCAGAAACTATGTGAGTGATTTTTATCGACTATCATCATACTCCACTCCCTCTTCTCCAGTATCACCATGAGACTTGGAATTGACTGGGAAACCAACTTGCTTCATTGTTTAGATGGCACACATTCCCTCTCATCACCTTCTCATCTCTCTCTATTATTCAACAAGACTTTCAACGTTTCCATCCCATTACAACATATCCCCACTGATCTCTACGAATTCGAACATACCGATGAGACTGCCGATGCCGACTCGGATAGCGAGGACGAAGAGGAAGAAGGTTTCATCCTCGGTATGGGTAACGGAGTGGTAGAGGATGTAGGTAGATGGAAAGTTAAAGAAACTGGTAAATCTTTGGGTGAAGGTGGTAAAGGTATCAAATTTACTGTTATTGGGTATGTCTGGATCCCTTCCTCGAATCTCTTCGTTTGGCTGGCGACCTTGCTGATGTCTCTTTCCCTTTTTTCGTTATCTGAATGTAGAATGCAAGTTACCAATCAAATGCTTTCACTTACTGGATCACTCTTATCCGACCCTTCAAACCCCCCTCCTGCTCCTGAACCTACCCTCCATTTACCAACGAGAGTATCTCCCTCACCTTCATTATCGCCCGAACCGACTCATAGATCAGCTAAACAAGCCCGTTTGGCACCTACCAACAGATCTCGTCAGCCTGCTGTCCAGGAAGAAGCAGATGAAGTGCCAGATCAAACTGGTTGGACACCAAGGGAGATCAAAGCTTATAGGAAACAGTTGGAGAAAAAGAAGAAAGACGCTAGGAAAGCCAGAAAAGAAGAAGGTCAGGTGTTGGAACATGTCCAAATGGAAGCTGCCGGTGATCTTGTGCATACTCAAGGACAGGGAGAATTCGAAGAGAATGTGGATGTGGGAAGTAAGAGGAAAGCTGGACAAGGTGATTCAGAGAATAAGAAGAGGAAGAAGTGAGGGGTGGAAGTATTGGACGATAGTCAGAAAGGATATTAAGATCTTCTTGTATACTTCTCCTTTTTTTTCCTTTTGGTTTTTCTGTTCTTCTTTGCATTCACTATATCATTCGGCATCATGCGTATGACAGTAGATAACTTATGTACATCCTCTGCAGCTGCTATGGTACATGACTCCGAAGAATACTGTGCATACACCCACACAGTCTATTATTAGTGATTCGAGGTGAATACATAAAACCACTACATTTTCTCCATCTCGAACTAAATCCGTCCTTATACCATATCTGCATGACTCAGTTATAAAAGAATCTCTAAAATTCTGGCAAAGGGGAAATCCGATAATTTACCTGCTCTACACCAACGGCGAGGGAAAGTGAAATAAACTAAAATGAGACGGAATAGATCAAAGTAGATATAGAGGAACACCTTGTTTCATGTGTGTCTTTACATGACAACACAGCATGAGTTTTGCTATTTGGATTAAATCAAATCCGTCAGCTTTCACCTTTCTGACAACGTCTTGTGGTGGTTAACTCACCTTCTTGGCAGTCTTGTAAAACATCTTACTTTGCGCTGAAAGGGCATTGGAACGTTCAACGAGGTTATCTAATTTTTCACCTCTTTCAAGTACAGATTCGATTGTTTTGTGCTGAACGTGAATTATATGTGATGTCAGCAAATGTATTTTCCCCCATTAAGATTCCGAGCGTTACATTACAGTAATTGTATTCGTGAGACATGCCATAGTAAATAGCAGAACTCACAAGAACAATCTTAGTTTCATCCAATTCTTTTTGCACCTTCATAATCGTATCGGCCTGTTTCGGATCTTGGTATTTTGATAGATAACCCGCTAATGTACCTTCAAGTTTACCTTTTTGAGCTGGTGGTAGTCCACCTGCAGCAGCTTGTGAGGGATTACCACCGAATGCGTTGGCAGAAGCTGATCCGAATGATGGGGCTGCAGATGCCGATGGAAGATTATTGAGTAAGGCGGTATGTTCGTCGAGTAATTTGGTGAGGAGGGAGAAAGCGGGTCGGTAGGGGTATTCTAAATCGGTTATCATCACGGCTAAGAACAGCTCACAAACATCAGTTCAGTTCTCTTTCCCCGCTTTTTTCAGTGGAATGTATACCCACCGGCCATACCTGGACTACCAGCTTGTCTACCTGATGTCCTGAACACATGAGCTTTATAATTGTTCTCTTCGACCGAGGAAGGTTGGTTGGCAGGTGTTCGTTCAGCGACGGTCTATTGCATGTATGTATGATACGATGTGGTCAGTTACTTGCATGCATCTCTGAAAATGAGACTATGCGTAACTGACCTTTGTAAAGAAAGTCATAAACTCTCCTACGCTACTTCGTTGGTAGAATGAGAAACTGCTCAGATCCTGGGATGTACCCAACAGAGTGGCTTGGGCGGGTGTCGTAGGGGTGACTGAGAGCAGAGAGAGGGAGTAGACCTTCATGTTGGGTTGAGTCTGGCGATGTTGTTTGGTACTAGTGGTGTTGAGATGGGATGTTGAGAATGAATATCAATGTTTTATCGTGAAATGAATTGAGTGTAATGGATATATCTATCTGCACGGGTCAATAGGGGGGTCCACTCACTCACTCGCAAGTCAAGTCGCTGTGGGTTGTTGCGTCATCACCCAACAACTGATTATTACCTGATCGGGCAATTCCATCCCATCAACAACCACTAGCACCGAGAATAGCAACATGCAACGGACAACATTACTCTCACTCTCACCGTTGGCCCCGTATCCCCCTCCCTCTTCTCATCCTACTCACCTCACTAGATTCCTCCTAAGCACATCAACATCATCATCTCTATCGCCCTTTCGACCGTCTGGAGGAACATAGAGAGACCTGTTCTTGTACACAGCTATAAATCCATATAATCGAAACCCAGGCAAAACCTCACCGCCATGTCCGAACTCCTCCCAGAAGACACATGGGTCAACAACTTCTTACCCACACCACCCAGACCCCTACTATCCTCCTTGCAACGTCGACTGCACACATCTACCACCCATCTGAACGCCCTGTCAGAAGTATACAAGCAGCGAGCCCAGATCGAAGCTACATATGCAGAGAGTCTGTCAAAATTGGCTAAGACAGCTGAACAGGGTGGTCTGAGCGGTAAGACCGGTAACGAGTGGGATAAAGCCAGTGGAGAAGGGAGACTATGGGATAGTGTGATCTCTGAACTATCAGAGGTAGGTCCATCAACATCCTTACGATTGTGGAATCAAATAGCGTCTGATCACTTTGTGTGTATCCCTTAGACCTCCGCATCTCACTCTACACTTTCGGCGATGATTCGAACAGATTTCGAACAACCTCTACGAGACCTGCCATCCAAGGTGATTGCATGGAGAAGGATCTCAGAGCAAGATGCGTCGTTGGATAAGACACTGAAAGATTACGAAAAAGTAGCAGGTAAATTGGAAAAGGCCCAACAGAAATCGAAATCATCCAAAGCCGATCAACTTCATCAAGAATTGAACCAATTGACTTCTCAGCTATCTTCCTTATCTCCCATGGTATATACCACCTATCAGAGACTTGACGAAGAGAGATTGAGGACTTTGAAAGAGGTTATAGTCAGATGGGGGACGGTCAAAGGTGATATGGCGACTAGGGATGGACAGAGAGCAGAAGGTATAATCGCGAATTTGTTATCTTGGGAAACCGGTGAAGAAGTTTTGAGTGTGGGTAGAAAGCTGGGTAATATCGGTGGTAATGGTGCTGCGGCTGCTCCTAGACCTTCTGTGCCAAATAGTACTGTTTCAACTCGTACGTACAGCTTGTCCCTATAACATGACTTGATCAATTCAGCTGATTCTCCTTGGCATCCACTTAGCTCAATCCAACAGACGAATGTCAACTGTCACCGCATCCAGTCAAGCCCATGATTTCTCTCCTCGTCCTACGCCGAGACAAAATGGCTCAACTACTAGTTTCGGTAAAGAGCAAAGTAGCGGTGGTGGTCTGACCGGTGGGCTCAAGTCTATGCTGGGTAGAAAGAAGACTTTGGCGGTGAACAGAACTCGAAGCGGCAGTAATGCTACTTCTACCAGAAGTGGAAGGGACGAGAATGCCAGAGACGGTGGATTTGACTTGCTGAGTGATGATGTTCCCAGGATACAAGGATCATCCAGCTCTGTAGGTATCAGTTTTAGCCGATTTGAGAGTAGCCCAGCTAACCTGCTTTACGTATATAGGCACCACCAGTAGATGAAGAAGGGTTCTCAGTGGCTCCTGCCGATCGACATCGAAACTTGTGGGAAGAACCCAATGAACAAGTCTCGACACCTGTTGCGACACCTCACAACCAGACTCATTTCGGTACCACTTTCACTTCCTCCCCTGCAGCTTCACAAGAGAATCTATCCTCTTCAGCATCTTCACAACACCAAACTCAACCTCGATTGAATCTCTCCTTAGCAGCTGCTCCTATCCAAGAAAGCGAAGAAGAGCGACAGGCGGCCTTGCAGAAAATGCAGCAGACACTTCAAATGCCACCTTCACAACCATCCCGAAGGAATACAGTCGCTCGAGGTAGAAGGGATGTTAGGAATACGATGTTTGTTGGTGGACTTACGGAAGAACAGTCACTGGGACTTGGTGCACTATCCCTTGGGAAAGTATCCGAGCCGGAGGAACAGCTTTCAGCGTCTCCCATCTCGGCCACATCGCCAACGCAGACTACCAATGGAGATAGACCTGGTCAGGTGGCTAGACAAGTCTCTATGTCTTCTGTCACATCCAATAACCCATTCGATTCTCCTTCACTTAGCGGATCAGCCATGGCTCAACCCAACTTACCTGTCCCATCGACCGAAGCTGGTCTCCGAGCCAATCTAAACGAGACCATCAATGTCATCATCAAGAACAAAGAGGTCTCAAGAATACAAATCAACGGTGAGATTCATCTATCCCTCAGACCGTCTTATCAACAGCCTACTACTGGACCTATCCATATTCGATTAACGTCCTTCGAGAGATTGGAGAAGATCGCACCGAATCCAGCCTACCTGGCTCAAGTCCCTGATAAACCTGGAGAATACTTCTTGAATAGCGAAGTGCTCACTTCTGCAACTGCCAATTCGAAGAACCCAAATAACGATAAAGGTACATTACTATTCAAGTATGTTGTACATGTCCAACCTGGAAAAGAGGGATCAAATGCGCCATTAATTTTAGATCCTGCATTCTTGTGTAAAGAAGGTGAAACAAGGATGATCCTTCATTATCGACTTAATGATCTCAGTCCTATCCAGCAATTATCAAACGTATCATTCAGTGCGTTATTCGCCCCCGGACCATCGGTATCTAACGTACAGGCTAAACCCGCTGGAGGAGTTTGGTCACCTTCTCAAAGAAGGATGACATGGAAATTGGATAATATCACATCCAATCAGGAAAGCAAAATTATAGCCAAGTTCGTCACTGAACCTGGAAATGGTGAATCACTATCACCTCAGAATGTTCAAGTGACATTCAACTCTGAGGGATCACTCGTCAGTGGATTAGGGGTGGAGATTGTGGATGGAGAATTGGAAGGGCATGATACTTGGAAATTCGAGGAGGTCAAGAAAGGAGTTTTAAGTGGGAAATACCTTGCTGAAGCACATGTCAATGTGAATCAGTAATAATCAACAATAATCATAACTTGACATATCGAATGTGCATACAGTGAAAGGAGAGAAAAATCTGTCAGGTAAAATCGTATAAAGAAGGAAGATGAAGAAGGATTAACATAGGCATATTTGATTATAAGTTTTATCACTTTACAAAATTTAATCATAATTTATTAATAGATTTACAAAATCAAACGCCATATCAAATAATCGATTAGTGTGCCAATATCAAATCTGTGGTGTTGAAGACACTTTGATAAGTCGTTGGATGTACTCACTTTACTCGTACTAACATACAATCGTAAAAGCTCCGATCAAATACACGCACACATCGACACACACCAAAGCACGACTTTTCAATGATCTTACCTTCTCAATGTCCAGACTCGTGTTGAAGGTGAGTCACGATGAGATGCTGAACAGGCATGTTACAGTGCTCTTTTACGGTGATACTGATAGGTGTCTACTAATCTCGCATTAACTTATAAAGCAGATGATTGATCATTTCACATTCAATTACTGATTTTGTCATCTCCCATATCCTTTGCCACTCATTCTATCAAAAGTCTGCTCGTATCAGTTACTACTACTGCTTCTGCATCATGAGCAACAATCCACCCCTGTCCCCAAGTAGAGAATTATACTCACCTATAAAGTACCCTTTACCCCCCTCACCTTCACCGTGGCGTAGAGCCCTTTCTCTCGTCGCTGTACCTTCCATCCATCGTACAACCTCTGCATTCGGAAGTCGAAGGGACAAAGATAGACGAAGACAGTCATTTCTCAATGATTCTGGTAAAAACAATCATGATGGGAATCTGACTGATGGTGAAGACATCCGAATTAGAGGGCCTACTACTCCTATTCCGGGTCCTCCACAAACTGTCAACCCATTCCCTGAAGATCATTCAATATCATATGACCGACCTTTGCCCCAGCTTCAACACAAAATGACGAGATCGATGAGTCTGCCATTCTCAAGTGGTGAAACGGATATATCAATGATCAACCATTATCCAAACTCATCAATCACGAGTTTGGATCAATCGGTTGACACTTCTGTTCCTCGAACAGAATTCTTCTCTACTTTTGAAGAAACTCCAACAACAGGTATATCTCAATCTCAGACAGAGTCGGAATCGGAATCACAGTCACCATTCCCAAATTACAGTCCTTCTGTCGACGAGAAATCACATATCGGACGACAACGTGATGATCACTTTGATGGGCATATATCAATGGGGCAACCTACATCAAATCTCGATACACCACCTATACCCGTGCCTCAAGATACCATCCAAGAGGGTGTGACACCCACGCCTACTCCGTCACTTTCGGCACTAAAAATTGAATATCCGTTCTTCCATATAGATGCTAGACTTTCTCGAGAGCCTGTACCTATATCTGATGTGCCATATCGCTCCCCATTGACGGGTCCTCCTATTGGAGCCGACACTCGTCCAAGAGGAATGACAATCGCTCCTTTACTTCCTCTTCCACCATCCCCTTCACCTAGGTCTTCATCTTCTGTACCTTTTCCTCCATTCTTACCATTCCCTTATGTCCGATCGCCACCTCTAGGTGTGAATCCAAATTCGATGCATCCACCTAGTCCTACTGATTATTTGACTCAGGCTAGATCAGCTGAAGCTGACGCCCTCTTCAGTTCGACGGCACCACCTGAAATATTCACGGAAAATACATCGATACCTCCTGCGCCACCTATCGACACCTCATCAAAAATCCATCCGCCTCCAGGAGTACCCATTCACATCTCACCTTCACCTCCTTCGCTCCCCAATATCCCTCATATCGTATGGTTACCTATCTCACCGAATAGTGCAATTCCTCCACCTATCATACCGGGTTTCAGAGAAGGTAGACCGTTGTCATCACCTTTACCTACACCATTGCCTTCTCATCGCCCACCAGTATCACCCACGTCTCAGAGTCATGTTGGTGGCGCAGCGGTTCCCCCAACGCCTCAAGTCCAACATCCTTCGGAGGTCAGATCTTCTCAACCGAGGAATGTAGTCCTCCCCGATGGGAGGGAATTGATAGCAATGACGGCACCGAACGGCGAGACTGCTTATATGGTAGATCCCCTCCCGGCGATATTGAGGACGCTCGACAGAGACACTGCTGAAGGCACTGGAAATGCTGAAGGTGAGGGAGAATTCAGATGCGATAATACTATCGCGGCATCTGCTCCTGTACCATCACCAACACGACAGGGTGCGGAGGAGCCACTCGGTCTGCCGCATGATGTCCCAACTGCATTCTCGACTGTACTAGAACCACCTCGGGATTTGAGTCAGATCGAAAGAGAGCTATACGAACTTTCTTTCCCTCCCCCTCCTGCTCCTGCTTCAGTTGATAATCCCATATCACGAGATGATGTTGGACATGTTCGAAGACCCCGAGTACTGTCTGAAGGGCGAGCGAGCTTGAACTCACCTCGAAGGGGTGTACCGAAATTCGACTGGAGACGCAAATTCAAGATACCCAGCTCTGCTTCTGCATCTGATCCAAGTGAGATAGACATACCTAGACCACAACCTATAAGACGAGATGAGGTATCGACATTGGCAGTTCAAGATTCCGCCACTACAACTCATACTGATACTTGGTCTGTATCTGAGGAAATTTTAACTTCAACGGTCGAACAACAGCAACGTCAACGACAACGAGAAGAGGAAAAGGATATATGGTGGGTAGGAGTCGGTGAGAAACATCATGATCCATCTGGGGACTTGATCATAGCAGAGAGGGAATGTAGATGGAGGATTTCAATGCAGAGATTCAAACGGGACAGGTGAGTGATGAGGATCCGATAGTCTTGGAGAAGCAGGTTGATTGTTAGTTTAAAGTATAAAGTACAAAGTCTAATCTACCAATGTCATTGTCATTTAGTCAATTGATATCCCATCTATCTGAGTGCCCTACCAAGGGTATGACCCTAACCCTCCAAGCTCCCTCCCTACCATGCCAGGCATCTCGTCCATCTTCCAGCAGTTCCGGCTCAGCCTTCGATATCATCTCGGTATTTCTCAATTATCTCTTGACCCATGACATGAAAGACTTAAAAGAAGTTGAGAATGTAGATCAATTTGAATCGCTCTTTATTCTATGCGATTTCTTCGGTTGTCCCGCAGTCTATCAAAACTTGTTGAGATATATCGACGAAAGTGGAGTAAATGGTATAACTCCTTGGCAGTTGTTTGTGATAGCTTCAAGAAGAGATGATACCACCCTGGCTAAAATAGCTCTGCGACTGTCTAGTAGAACACGAATAACAGCGCGAGGTCATAGGGATAAATGGGTCACTCTTAATGTACATCAACTAAACTCGAAAGATGTCAAGGATGTGAGGAGTACTTGGGTATTGGAACTGTTCAAGGAAAGGTATGAGAAGATGTTGGATGGTAGGTTTAGGGAAGTACCTTGGGAAATAGTAGCGGAGAGGTTTAATCCTTGTTGAGGGATGACTTGATCCTGTTGATACTGCACGTGTTGTAGATTGAAACAGAATTGTCTGTACAGTGCAGTCCAGTATTCTCCGAATGTCGTTCTCGGTTCAAGATATTTTAGCTTTTTATTTCAATATTTCAATATTTCATTGTTGAAAATGTCTATCTATGCATACACACGATTCGCATGAGATACTTGTACACAAAAAAAGGATCACAAATTAATACAATAAATCTTTAACCATATATGGACCATCTAGGAAATAACCCAATCGTCTATAATAATCTCTCGTACCGACACCTATGACAGAAGGCAAGTTGACATCAGTAAACGCACATCGCATATTCAATTAGCCTCCTAAATCACACTCACCCGAAATAACCGCAATCCTTCCACTGCCATGTTCATCCCTCGCTATCCTCTCCGCCTCTTCCATGAGCAAAGTACCGATACCTTGGTGTTGGAATTTCTTTGGATCACGCGAATGAACAGGCGCGGCTGTACCGTATACATGCTGCGGTCACGATTAATAGCAGTAGCAGGTCAGCTTCCATCAGAGTTGAACTTGGAGATTTCTCCTTTGGTGAGAAAGACTTACCAGCTCTCGGACCAGACTACATCCACCTTCCATACCCACCAACTCCTTTCTAAACGTACCATCTTCCGAACATTTTCTCAACCTCAACAGACCGATCAAGATATCCTGAGCGGGATCTTCGTACGATAAGAAAGTCTCCCAACCTCCATTGGCGGAGTAGTCCCTTCGGAGAAGTTCGAGGTCCTGTGGTCGGATCCTGTTGTGGATTTCGTGGAGCTAAATCACATAAAGGAAGATTATATGAGCTGCTGAGATCCTATGTTATCTGACCATTTGTTTGGTCTCCCTTGAGGTGTGAGGCTCTAACATCACATGAAAAATCTCAAACTCACCCCTACTTCCCTATACCTAACATCCCTACATTCCGCACCGAAATCCTTCATCCTCGCCAAAGCTAATTCTCTCAGATTACCATTCTCTACACCAGACGAAACCAGTGGCATGGGTATATCCCTCTGCACTCTGTAGACTCGGGTCCAAGGTGGTACCAAAGCCATAATCCTAGCTACGATATCTACCAATGCGTTGGGAGGATAATTCTTGTATTTTCCAGTTCGCCATAATTCGTACAGACCTAGACATATTTTACAATAAGCCATATGATCCGACGAGTAATCAAACGCAGGGAAAACCTTACCTGTACCTCTAATTACTAAAGTTGGATAAAGTTTCAAACCGTCTGATCTGAAAGCTGGATTCTCGAAGAATTCCTGATAATTACATGTATCACTGTCAGCATGAAACAAAATTCCACCCATATCATGCCATGCGATATGACAGAAAGTAATGATATTAAATTCTGAGATCGATTGATTCACTCACCTGGAACTGCCATATATCCCTCTCTGTCCCACAATTCGGTAAATCAGGCATCATATGCGCCACGATCTTATATCCAGCATCTTTTGACATGTGAAACGATTCAGATACGGCCCGTACCGTATGACCTCTATTGGTATCTCTCGCTACATCCTCGTAAACACTCTGAACCCCAATTTCCAATCTCGTACATCCATATCTCAACATTTGCGATAAGTGAGGTTTCAAACAGTAATCTGGACGTGTCTCAATTGTGATTCCTACACATTTGATCTTGCTCTGTTCGGAGAATTTGACAGCCTCGTCTATATCATCTGTTACATGTCCACTTAGGGCGTTGTGCAAGCCTGCAGCGAATTTGTGTCGGTAGTCTTCTGGCATGGACATAAAAGTTCCTCCCATGATGCTGTGAAGGTATACTTATCAGCTCAAAAAGACTCTACGACGAGACATCACATTTGATATTACAATCAAGGGATTGGAGAAGAAGTAGAAGCAATGAAAGACTGTTGTAGGAGTGGGCGAAAGATGGGATGCGAAAGGAGACCCAAACCCACATGATCTCAACTTTATCAACACTATGACCCAGATCCTTCAGCTGATTGACCCTTCCTCTAGCTTGCTCATACGGATCATATCTCGCTCTAATCGCTCTCATAGACGTAGGTTCGTAACCAGTGTAAGATTGAGTGGAATATTCGAAATCCGAATCAGGTCCACCTGGACAATACCTATCTCAAAGCATCAGCCCATGAGGTTCATCTCCTATACTATATCAGAGATAAATACACTCACACACAGATATTTCCAGTCATAGCTACATGAGGACATCTATGCGGTTTACACATGACAGCTACGACCGCAACACCCGAAGCGGTCCTAACAGGTTTAGCCTTCAGCCATCCTCTCAATCTATCTTTCCATTCTTCCGGTACAGCTGCCAGAACGTCCGTAAGACGAGGTACAGCCCTCAATCCATATTTCCCGGCGTACTTCTGTCGAAGAGCTGTGAGGTTGGGTTGTTGAATTGGTTTGGACGATGTGGACGCATCGTTATATGCTTGGATGAGGTCTCGGACGACTGCCGAGACGCAGAGGAGATGTAATTCGGACTGCGAGGTTGGTGGTGCTATCATCGTAGATGTGGATGATGGTAGTCTGATGGTGAATAAAGGATCAAAGATTATACTCCTACGAATATGAATTTCAACTAATTCAACTTTTTCCAACTTGTGCATGGTTCAGTCAGTGGCGATCTGATATCAATGTCAACCAATCTCGCACCTATGATAACACACATGAATCCATGATTAAATCACACGTCATGGTCATCCTCTCTGCACCGACCACTCAAGATGCATACAGAAAAGCTGAAATCGTCTCCCTTTCTTCTTTCTCTTTCTTCTCTTTTTCAACTATTTTTTTTCTACAAAACGCCCCTTATGACCCTTCTCCTCCTTTTCTGACAGGAGAAGTCGAAAGTCATAAGCGTCTTAATTGAACGTAGTGGTGGATCGATGATCAAGTTAGAGGGTACTACTTTGGCTCACCTGGAGTTTTACGTTTGGTAGAACGATGATCTGGCGAGTCACTATGTCCCTTACATATTCTCATATGCATATTGCATATTCATAGGGTCAATATAATGATTGAGGTTCTGGAGCGAACACATCAACGAGAAATGGTGATCATAATCGTAATTCATAAACAAATATCATGGATGCAGGGTATAAATAACGTATATACATGAAAATATATCAACCACTTAATCCTCATCGGACATCAATTCCGCCAACTCTCTCTCTTCTTCCTCTGTCAGACCTATTTCCTCTTTCTCTTCTTCAAGCTCGTAATTCAGTACCGGCGGATTAAGTAGATCTACAATTTGCCAAGATGTCGGGTTTAGTCAACCCATATTTTGATGTCGCAAATGGACGTGCAAGAAAACTCAACTCACCTTGTACACTCCATCTTCTAAGCGTACAATCCAATCCTCCTGAGACGACATACCATCCCTTCTTTCCTTCTTCATCTCTATACCAAGCTCTCAAAACCGTAACATCCCCACAATGACCTTGTATTATACCTTTCACTTTTGCCGTCTGACCCTGTCCAATGTCCAATAACGAATCGATATTGAATATACGTATATCCTCATCTTCAGATCCTGTTAATAGTAATGGTTGCGATAAAGGAAAATCTTCAGGGATGGGTAAGATGGATCGAATGTAGGATGGATGGATGATTTTAGGTTTTGGGTTGGTAGATAAAGAGAAAGGATGGAAAATTGCTATTTTATCCGATGACACTAAATTGAATATATTTCAGCTACAAATCCAATGGTAAAGTATCAAGTCAAGTCAAGTCAGAGGATAAATAGTCAATCTGGTTCGTTGTCACCACAAGATACCAAGCGATAACAACATTGAGTAACGAAGAGAAGAAAGTCTCTGTTGATTTCGATCAAACTCACCACTCCATAATCCTTCATCTGTTATAGCCAATTGATTCACACTCGTCTCATGACCTTTCAGCTCCTCTTTATCCTTCGATTCCAATCTCCTCTCTGAACCATTCCAACTCCAAACTTTGATTAGACCCAATGAATCACCAGTGTACACCGTTATTCCACCTGTTGGTTTCCCATTTACGTCTATATCCGATTTATATACCGAACATTCTACAGGACGAGTATGTTCTTTGATATTCTGTATACACCTTGGTGTACTAGACGAAAGGAGAGAAGATATATCCCATAGTTTGATAGTTCGATCTGAAGATGTTGAGAGTAATGTCAAGTGGTTGGTAGACGGTAAGATTAAGAGCGATTTGATAAAGTCCACATGAGATTCTAAAGTATGTAAGAGTTCTCCTGTCTAATCACCCCACAAGTCAGTCAGTCAACCTTACTGTATCGAATTTCCTGCTTTGCTATCTCATTTGCAGTGAGTCTTCACTTACATCCGCATTCCATATTTTGATCGTCTTATCCCACGATCCAGTGAACAAAGCCAACCATTTATTGCCATCATCTGAATTCCGAATCTCATGTAATGCAATACTAGTTACAGGACCTTGATGACCTTTATATATCTTTATCGTTTTGCCCGTCTACAGAAAAGAACATACCTAGCTCAGCTCAACTTATGTCAACCAGGAGATGTCGAATAATAACGCTAATACTGTGCCCCAGCAGGATAAAGTGTCAATGTTAACAATGCACTCACCCTCAAATCCAACCTCCTACATATAAACCCACTTTCAGCCGTCCATACTTCTTGTCCTCTCACCACCAGATCCAAAACTTTACTGGAAACATTGATGGGTTCACCAATCTTCTCTGACGCTTTCAACTTCCTTTCCCTATTTGCTGACTGAGCGAGCTGAGAGGTAGTTTGAAAGAGGTGTCCGGGATCTGATGACTGCATTGTCGGGTCGTGCTCGTGATTGAGTCGAGCTTGATCAGTCCTGTGAAAGCCCAACTAGCGATTTCGCCTGATTTGACTTGACCTGATCTGATCGATGTGTGACGGATGAAGAGTGATTTCCAAAACGAACAAAAACCTGAATCTGAACCTGAACCTGGATCTAGACTTGGTGTACCTTGTAAACCTCGATCCGAATAGTATCTCGTTATCTCTCCCGTCAGAGATCTAGGTTATCGCAGTTATCCTTAGAGCACGGAACGATCTTTCGTTTTGGGTTGTCGTCTCTGCAATGTGCATGTACAGCTACTGAAGTGCTCATGTTCTGATATTCGTGATGGATCAACGCGTTTCTTATATATGATCCTACCATTTATCACTTTCTGATTGAGCGGCGATCACCGTTTTCAGTCGAACATCCCAATCCATCCCGAAACTCTCCTGAGTATCCACGAAGTCAAAATGCTTATTTTCGGCTGATGAAGCAAGCGTACGACGACGATTACTACATACACCCCTCATCACTCGTTTAGGTTTCTTACATGTGTGGATAATCACTTGATACCGCCGGCCGTAAGACTCCATACAAGACTAGCTTGAACTGTTGTACGTGATGTTTATACTCGTCTTAGAGCCGCTTGCGCGAAAATATTCGTTCACTCCCCATGTTTTCGACTACGTTTGTACGGTTGTTGAGATGAGACAACCGATTAAGGACATATCGCACTGACTCAAAAGACAACAGACCACCTTACCGTATATTTGGGATAAAGATCAAATGGCATGATTGATTCCCACAAAAAGTCAAGTATGAACAGTATGCAGTGGCTTGAAGTTAAATTACCTTGACTGACGAAAGGTGGAAAGAGGTTTTCCCTTTCCAGAAGGGAAAGGAAGACGAAATCATACGCGAGCGAGGTGATGAGTAAATCAAGTAAGGCAGCATGTGGAATGTGGGCTGTAGACGTGGTTCACAAAATATGCAATATGGAACATGAGCCAAGTGATCGTTTAACTTTGGACCGGATGTAAATTGACGAAAGCAGATGCAGCTCAAATGAGACAGCAGACCGGATTCAAATGGCTCCATCATCCATCTCATCTCATCTCATCTCAGTATTTTCCGGAATGCGGAGTGATTTGCTGTAGTAATTGTGATACTACGTCACTCGTTGCCATGGAGATCCATCATTAGTAGACATACATGCACATCTTTGGGTGGTTATGATAGTTGTGGAGCAAGTAGTGCGCTGGAAAAAAAATAGGGCCGAACATGAAAAGTATAGCACATGTACCAATTTAGTGGATGACTCACTTACCAACGACCATCTTTTTTCAATCCTCATAACGCAACTGCGTAAAGTGGCATCCCTTGATGGGAGCGGTGTGTGTGTTTTGATTTTGATGGATTGGGAAGCGGCAATCAATATGAGATCCATGCACATGATTGATCGATTGATCACGACGAAAGGAGGGTGATCCATTAGACTGGTTTCATGTCACCTGTCCATCACCATGGAAAGATCCTTTGATCGTTAATCGATTGCATTAATCGAGCTCAAGCCACTCTCTAGTGGGGGCAGTACGTAGGTCACTCAATTATACATAAAAAGCGATCAAACGGATTTGATCGGTTTTGCTCACCCCGCTCACACGACCGGATGGTGCTTTCGCTAGCTTAGGCGATGTGATGTAAGGGAATATGTATCCAGGATTGATCAAACTCCCGAAGCTGAACATAGAAGTACCTGAACTGAGCATTGCTGAGCAATTAACGTAAAATCAAATCCGAAAATACGAATAATCGGTCTTTGTATTTTTATAGCGCTTGTGCTTCTTGGGGCTGAGACACGAGAAAACAGAACGGAGTTGGGTATTTTGATGTTTTTGGTGCGGTCGGTGCCTATAACTACCCCTTTCACTCAGATACCCGTAAAAGGATGAGATAGATCCCTTTGAGCCTCGTGGTTTGTTTAGACAGCATAACCGAGAAACCCAGTTGACAGAGCAGCAGTGGAATGCTGAGCAAGCAGGCACAGCACTTTCCACTTTCCACTTTCAGGATACAGACTACCCTTTTGGTTCCTTTTCCTGAGGTCAGATCGGATAATCAAATTCAGGCAGCAGCACGGACCCGGTTGAATCGTTTAATCGTTTAATGCTTTAACGTTTCGGCAGTTGGATACCTGACTGACCTCGTTAGTCAAGTGTCAAGTGTCAAGTGTCGGAAAGTGGAAAGGGTGCATGGAGAGGGAAAGGGGAAAAAGGATCCAAAGGGGGTTTATCTGATCTAGGGTTTAGAGTAACTTGCTAGGTTAGCTGTGAGGGGTCAAAGGTCCGTGTGCTGATTATTTATGGATCGGATATGTTGCTAAAAGTATCCAACCAAATAAACGATAATTACCATTCCATCACCATAGGAATGATCTGACGACCTGCTCTGCTACTACTACGCTAGTCCCATCCTCATCCTGTATCCTGTGGAGACGACATCCATCCATCAATACCAACTAACTTATAAACACCTTTACATCCACCCATCACTCCCTTTCATCTCCACTTCATATACATCAAAAAATCAACACAAACAAACAAACACTCACCTCCCTTTAATCCAACATGTCATCTCACTCATCCTCGCATTCATCTTTACTCCAACTTAACAGACCCGAATCGCTTCTTCCCCAACTTCCCACTTCGAGCCAGGTAGCACAACACCAAGCGCAGGCGCAATGGTTGGAACAGCACGAGCAGACTCAACAACAGCTCTGTAGATCAAAAGGTAGCGCAAGTGATCTCTGTGAGTACCAGGTGCCGTAATAGCAACTAAGCTAGTGAACGCCAATGGCTACGGCGATTAGGACCATCTTGTTGACTCTCTTCTTCTTCCGTTTATCGCAGCATCCCAAGATGCCAATCGTCTTTCGACCTCTGCACACTCCCAAACCTCTTCATCCTCTCAATGTCAATCCAATCGACTTCAACCTGTAGCTTCCTCATCTAGCGGACTGAATTACCTCAATATGGAACCTGTTGCTTCTCCCTCTATCGATTATGCCGTCCCTACCGTATCCTCGCCGCTCTCCGATTCAGATTGCTCGGACAACAGACAGATCTGTACTGAGCTGCTGGCTACCGCTCAGACGGGTGTTATGGGTGAAGTGATGGATAGATCAAAGTGGCAAGTGAGTCATCGCATCGCCTCTTTCCCTTGACGTTGACTACACAACTGGAAATAGTAGAATAGTTACTGATCATGGCTCTCGCCTTCATCTAGCCTGACGCCGATTCTGCCCTGTGCACTTATCCACTATGCACCGCCAACTTTGCTCAACCCACATACTTCTTCCTCGGTCCACGTAGACATCACTGTAGGATGTGTGGCCAACTGTTCTGTTCGACCCATTCTTCCCAGAGAGGTTCGCTCGTCTCATTAGATGCTACGGGGAACCGCCGTATCGTAAAAGAACGAGTATGCGATCTGTGTTGTTCAACACCCAACAATAACGAGGCTGCAATCGAAGTCTCTTCATCTCAACCGAAATCGACCCAACATTCAAGGAGGAATAGTACCTGTACCGAATCGGACGGTCATCATTCCAACTTGGTCACTCCTTACGATGAAGATGGACATTCCAATGGGTCCAATGAATCCAACGCATCCAACGGATTGTTATCAGCTTCGGGATTATTGAGAGCTCAATCTAGGTTGACACTCAATACGCAAGATGTCGAACCTGAATTAGCACCTATCCAAGATTGGATGGACAAATCTGGAGTTTTATCCTTATACCCTCTTGCAGTCAATCCATCCCATTCGACCAAATCGAAACATTCTCCTTTACCACCCTCAGCTGGACCGCTGTTCTCACCTTCCATTTCAATGAGGAGAGAAGCCAAAGAGAAGCAATTGGAAAGATTGACATTGAGACAGAGAAGAATGGGAAATGGTCCTGCGGTAATCGGCCATGATGATTTTTGGTTACCCGGTAAATGGGGTTATAGAAGAGAAGATTTCGATCCTACTTTTGGAATGAACGTTCAGGATGATGATGAAGATCAGATTGAAAAGTACGTTGGAGGCGTGGTGGAAGACGGTCCAATTAGGTTTAGAACAGGTGTGAAAAGAGTTATTACCCCTTTGACTACTCCTAATGGTGGTCCTATCATGTCTAGAAATTAGACTCATCAAATCGAAGAATACGTTCATCAACATACCATATACTCATACGTATCACACACATATCTTACGGATCCATGGATTTACGGATCCAATTGATCAGGTCTTGTTGTACAATTTAATCTAATTTCAATCAATCTACCCGCACTCTTCCTGCTTATGCCTTATGCTTGATGACGAATTCATATATACATATATATCTTAATATACTAGTCTGTCTGTGTGTATGTATCTCTTACAGTATCAATAACAACAACCAATGCATTCATGAATCAGATTCATAAATTCCTCACATCCAGTTGAGAACATGAAAATGGATGGACATGAGTGTTTGTGGTGAGACGCGTTAGTTGCGGTAAAATCAAAAACCAAAATGAAATAAACCAACAATCAACTCAAACTATTTTACTCGTATTTACATTCATCTGCGTTTCCATACGTTCCAGTCCATTCGGACGATGATCAGCTCCTGACCGGCAGGTCACGCAGATCCACCATGTCATTCAATCATTCCCCACCTTCAACACCAGCGCCAATCTCAATCTCAATCCCGCCTGCAGTCTCAGTGGAAGCTCAACTTCGAGGGAGGGATATCCGACGCTTGGTTAGAACCACATTCGACCAGGCTTGGAGAGATTACTATGCTTGGAAACCACCTGCGACACTTCCGATCATCAATGGTGAGATGATGAGAGACGCTGAAAAGGTGGAAGATGGGTTGGCAAGGAGGCATCGTGAGCTTGGTGAGGAATTGAGGAGGATAACAGAGAAAGATAGGATGGGTTTTGATGATGAAGATGGAGATGGAAAGGAGAAAGGAAAAAGGAAAAGAGAAAAGGAAAGATTCCTGGGATCCCAGAAATCGACGTTGAACTCGAATTACACCACAACCTCGACCTCAATGATATTCACGAGGCCATCATCGCCGTCAACAAGTAAAACTCATTTTTCGAAAAACAACAATGGTAAATCATCAAAGAGCGGTAAAAGCATAGCAAATACTAATCCTAATGCTTCCAAGATAACTATCATATCGAAACATGTCGAACCGGTTCAAGGAAGTTACACGTACACTATGCAAAGAGGTAGTGCCGAAACGAGTTTGAAGGAATTGATACAGGCCCCTACGACCAGAATAAGAAAAGTTACGAATCAAGATGAAGATGAAGATGGACACGACAGATATAAAGTCGAGACTATTCCGCCATATTACTTTTGCTCTTACGGCCATCAAAACATATACGTAGAAGATGAAGGTGCGATGCCGTTCATCCCTGTCTTTCGTGATGATCAGGATTTCAATGAGGAGAAATGGTTTGATCAGTTTGGGAGGAGGATGGCGTGGGTTGGTGCTTGGAGGGATCCAGAGGGTGAGTGCTGTCACACGATAATATCCTCTTTCTATATTCATAGACGTTCACTCCCATATACCAAAGACCTATGGTATAGTATGGTCCAATACATGCTCGTTCAATTACAATGTAGCATCATATATACATCCTTCTATTTCCACCTTTCAATCCAATGTTCAAGAAAATATACAAAAGCTGACTTTTTAACACGCTACATCCAGTCGATATAATCCAAGTCGAGGCTCTCTCTCGTATACGGACGAGATCCAAGAACCTCATTACATCGGAGCAAATCGATCAAACTAGGATCTTACCATTGGAAGTCACCCGAATTGAGAATCTCGACCTATCAAGAGATTTACCTCCTTTCCCTCTCGATCCTTCCGCGCCTTCTTCTTATTCGTCCAATTCGATGAATCCGAGAAAGAGGAAATGGAACGAACCGTTAAAGGTGAAAGTAGAAAATCAAGATGGGATAGACATGGACGATATGGGCGATTTGCTTTGTTCAAGACAAGGTTGCACAATATATGGCTGTTTGAGACATAGTGAGCTACATTCATCAGCGACAAGCGACATACATCAGAATGTAGGCTGAGCTAATCTATACGTGGTGGTATCTGTAGGCAGTTTAGAAGATAATCATCTGACGATCCATTCGATCAGTTCGAATCAACATCCTCTACATCTCAAATACATCCCCAGGAAAAGAGCGATATTACCAGAGATTGAACAAGACCACAAACCATGCTCGGATCAATGTTACAGTCTATGCAGTCTATCAGAGCTGCGCGAACAAGCTTCCAAGTGTCAGATATGGCCCGAGATAGAAACCGAACCGATAATTGAGATCATGTCTAGCGATTGTGAGATCACGAGTGGGGATCTGTGTATGTTGAGTTTGAGAAGTAATGGATATACTTGCAAAGAGGTTAGCCATTCCAAGACCCATAACCCATTCACCATTGTTTGTAGTTATTGACATCAGAATCAAATGATCTAGGTGGCTATCCAGATCATGGCTCTGGCAGCTCTTGATTCAATTTTACCTACTCCATTATCGAGCGAATTTGACCAAGATCCAGTCACCACTCGAATATCGACAATCTCAAATACGAGACATCAACCACCACGTAAGTGAAGTGCGATAATGACACATGATCATTTTCGTTTCGGACAGATTGTACTGAATGACCAAGATCTTAACGTCTCTCTACCTTCGCATTACAGGCTTTGTCAGTGTCAATCAAGCTCCGGCTCTTCAAGAATGCAATCATCCTGGACCATGTGTCTCGGAACTTTGTCCATGTTTCACAGCAGGATGGATGTGCGGTAGAAATTGCGGGGTGAGCAATGGAGTTAAATCTTTTTTTTGGATTTCCGACTGGTCTTGCTCTGACTGATTTTGCATTGATGATCATCAGTGCTCTTTTGATTGCAAGAGACGTAACAAGGGATGCAATTGTCACAAGACAGTTCCCAGCAATGGAAACAAGTCGACCAAAGGGGCTTGTACTACGATCGATACGTGTCCCTGTGCAAGGAGTGGTAGGGAGTGTGATCCAGAATTGTGTGGTCCATGTGGGTCAGAGTGAGTGATCAGCACACCAGCCACAGGATATTGTGCATCATAGCTGATCGATTTGGACTACTATAGGGATGAGATATCGGCCGCTAGATCATATTTGCAACAACATCATGGAGATGGGAAGGGAAAGGATGATATCCAATCCGTATCTATGACCGAGATCGAAAGGAAAACTTACTGTGGGAATGTGAACCTACAAAAAGGGATTTTCCCGGTATGTCGTTTTGCTTTTCTTCTTTTGATAAAGAGGAGAATACAAATTTTAGCTAATTTGATTGCTTGATGGAATTGATGGACTTGATCAGAAATTGCGAGTGGGTATCAGTGAAGTTTCAGGATATGGTGTTATTGCGGATGAGCCTATCTCGAAAGGACGTGTAATAGGTGGTGAGTTGAGCCCTTATATGACATGTGCCTGCACATGCACTCTTAACAAGCCTGATCTTCGACTGAATACGAATATAGAATATATCGGCGAGGTCATATCGAAAGCTGAAGGAGGCAGACGAGAGTGAGTATTTTTCTTTCGATCATCAAGGTATATGCATATATGTATATATCTATATATACACATTGTCTATGAATTGACGGTAATGATTATCGCTGACAATTTATCAAGTCAAATCAACGTAGGTCAAGTCGATCTCTCCCTCTTCTCATCATCCTACTGATGAACCCAATCATGCATACACAAACGCAGGACCAAATCGGCCGACAATATATATTCAGCTTGAATGGCGATTCAGATATCGATGCAGGCTCTTACGGGAATATAACGAGGTTTATAAACAGTGGTAAAGGTCAATCTAAGAATGTGACCGCTAAGAGTAAGTTGAATTTGCATAGTTCTAACTTCCTTCTAAACTAATCTTTTCGAGTTTCCAGCTATGATAATCAATGATGAAGCTAGGATCGCATTTTTCGCTAGTGAGTCATATCTGACATTCACTGTACAAGTACAAGTACAAGTACAAGTTCACGGGCAGTATACTTCCAAAGAAAGACTTGTGCTGTCGCTAAAGCTCTATCTAACTTGTACAGTACGAAATATACGGAAAAATGAGGAAATTCGATTTGATTATGGGTAAATTTTCGTCTCATCCTACCCATGATTCCAAGTCATTCTCCGCTGATGATATCGCTCTGAATCGCAGTGATGATTTCGACTCTAATGGTATAAGTAAGAAGAAGTAATCTCGTTGATGGTTATGATAATATAATGAAACATGAAACGATTGTAGGATGTACAGGACATATCACGAGGAGACATTCATGCATAAATCATGAATGTATAGTTGTATAGTACGTATATATGTATATGCAACTCGATTGTATTCCAGAGGTCTACAATAGAAATTAAGTGATACTCGAGCATCAAAATCCATATCAATTCATCAATATAGCAATGCATCAAGAACAAATCCCAAAATAACTTAAAAGACACAACTACGTATTAATGTATACCAATTTGTACAAGAAAAATTATATCATTCGTGTCATCATCATTAATTAATCAATCTCAATAGGTTCATCCTGACTACTTTCCAAATTCAATTTCTTCATCATCTTAGCTTTCTTCGGACTAATTTTAATTTCAACTTCCACATCATCATCCCCATCATCAACATTTGATAATCTTTCTTTGTTCTTTTTTGGAACTAATTTTTCCCTTTATATTCTTCTATCGGTACCTGTTCGTAATCAGGTTTAGCCATCAACTCGTTCCTTCTTGATTCGAAGATGGTCATATCAATCGTATCCAACGCCAACAATCGGTGAATGTGTACTTTCTTATTTTGACCATATCGTCTGATTCTTCCTATAGCTTGAGTTTCGACAGCTCGATAATTCAATAAGGAATTGGTGAACAGCGGTCCAAGGAATATCACATGATTCGCTACTGTCAAATTCGATCCTGCCGCAGAAGCATCATTGACCTTGAGGAGTAATACTCTATCTTCTGATGAATCTTCCGGATCAGACTGTTGGAATCTATCCAAAGTGTTCGCTCGAGCTTTGACTGACCCACTCAACGTCACATGAGATATCTTTCCGGAAGATAAGGCCTCGGATACTTTCCCAGCTAAATCTTCCCATTGCAGGAATACCAATACCCTCTGATCTTTAGGTATAGAGTGTATGAGATCAACTAATTTTTGTAATTTCGCTCCGAATCTACCTGATGACAACTCTCCTTCTATACCTAATGATTTCACTTTAACGATATTCGTATGTCTAACGGCGGAATGACAATCTTCTCCTTTCACACATCGTTGTTGATCTGCTGATCTAGTCATACATTCCAGACATGAAACGTGTCCACAACACGATAATACCGCCATTTCTTTATCTGGGTGGGTAGATGGTTTATGCCCGCATTCTGAAGCTTCCAATACTGCTTTCGCTTCAGGTCCATTCCGTTGAAGTTTCCTGACGACCTCGAAGAATCTTAGAGATCTTACTCGAGCTACCAACTCTTTTGATAATTTTCGTAAGAGGTGACTATGTTCACGTAATTGCCATTTGACATCTTCGACTTTTCCTCCCTTTTCAATCTTGGCTGGTTTCCCATTGACAGGTTCGGATGGTATTAACCCATTCTTGATCCCGCATTCAGCCAGGACCTTGATTAGCCTTTCGGCAGCTTCCGAATCACCTTGATGTTTCTTGGTGTTACTGGAATCATCTACCCATTCCTGGAAATGTTGTTTCTCAGGATCGCTCTTTCCGAAACTACCCTTCTTCCTGATCCAGCAATGTAAAGCGACAGCCTCGTTGATCGATCCATAGAGGTCTTCTTCACATCCTATCAACTGTTGGCTTCTTGCTCCGGTTATATGTTCACAAGCTTCTTGAGCGGATTTCGCATCCCTTTTCTTGTCGGTCAAATCGAGTGTGAAATGACAACATCGCTTAAGGAGAGCTTCTTCGGCTGTCTTCGAATCGATGAGAGCTTCTTCAAGTCGGGCATTTCGATCTCCCTGAGTGACATTCTTGAATTTGGTCTCTTTTCGTCTGTGATAAGCATTGTCAGCTGCAGAGACGATGACATGACAGCTGAACTTACGCTTGCATCTCCAAAGCCTGAAGATGGTGCTCCAATTCCAAATATACAGCACCTTCAGAAGCAGGAAGTTTGACGTGGTGAATATGTTCGACAGTAGGAATATCATCTATCTCTGCGATGTTCTGCCTGACGAAGATGTTCAAGAACTCCTGTGCCAGATCGTCTCGTCGTTTGTGCCAGGCTTGTGAATGGACTTCTCTGAAAGCGTGGAACTTTTCAGCTTGAGTTTGTTCTTTCGCTCTGGCTTTTTGAGCTTGTGCGTTTCCCTCAGCATCGTCTGGAACACCGAGGTGAATACCCATAAATGCAGCGATACTATATGATCGGGTCAGCTTGCAGTATTTTCCAGTTCCATAAGATGTCGCTCACCTTCGGATGGCAGGGAAATCGCTGACCGGCGGAGTACCAGATAAGACCCATTTATAGCAAGAAGATAATCGCAGAAGAGCAGCCAGGGATTTCTTGTCTAGATAGGTGAATTCATCGGCAATGACTCGTCGGAATCTGTCACTCGATAGGTCAGCTAATATGGTACAACTAATACACGTGAGCTGACTCACCGGAACATATGCATTACAGGACATGATAATCTCTTGTAATTATCCTGTACACTAGAACTTGAAAACGATTCGGTTCCTTTTGCATTCCTGAAGGTAGGTACAGGAATAGCCGCGAGTTCATCCTCGTCCTCCTGATCAGACCTCACATATCAGCAGGTTCCTTGGCCAAAGTGAAAGTAAACACTTACACTAAGTTCATCTTCCGATGCTTCCCACTTCTCAATATCCTCCACCGACTTATTCGTCTTCTTCTTCGAACTAGACACGTCATCGTATTTATCTCTATAGGCTTTCCCTTTCATCCTCTTACCAAATTCAGAAGTCTTGTGAGCTTCTTTCTTCTTTTCCGATTCCTCCTTCAGCTTTTTCTGTCTCTCTTTCATCTTGCTTTGTAGAGTTTCCGATCCTTTTTCAGATAAGATCGCCACTTGTTCTTTCAACGATTCCATGGCGGTTTCTAATCGATCAGAGAAGAATCGACCACCTTGTTTATCGTTCAACCATTCTTCAGGCTGTGAAGACAGGTATTCGAACCTTTCCCAATACACATCGGCCTCGAATATCTCGGAAGCCATGACAATGATATCGGCTTTTGATAATTCCGATATCGACTTCTGCTGTAGATCCTTCATATTTTGAATGACGATGATGTTGAACATTTTACCTGTGAATCGAGTGATCTCACTTGGCCACTGTTTACTCAAATGTCCGGGAACGACAATCAAGGTGGCTTTGAGATCGATAAGCCCAGCTGGAGCAGGTTCAGGTGCAGGGATATGCCTACTTTCAGCGATCAGAGCGAGGGAAATAATGGTCTTTCCATAACCAACTTGATCGGCAATAACACCTCCACGAATCATCACCGGTCGTTCCGCTTTACCTTCAGCTCTCCATCCCAAAGAGGGCAGAGCAGCTTCTGAGATTTCTTCTTCGACAAAAGTATGGGTTTTATCAGTAGCTGCTTCTTGCTCTTTCATCCACCATAAGGATCGAAGTTGCTCTACACGTAAGGGAAGCTTGAATCCCTTGGGTTGCTCGTGTTCGGGATCTCGCTTGTTACTGGGCAAGATGAATACTCGAGGTGGTTCAGGTACATCGGCCACTTGACCTGGAGTCAATCTCCAAGAAAGTTTGATCTGACCTTTCTTTTCGTTGACGGGGAGTCGCGAGAGAGCTCGATGAGCGAGCGACACGATGTTCAGACCAACCCGGAAAGAGCCGATATCCTTGTCTAGTCGAAGTTGCACGACGAACGGAGCTGGTCTGTTTTTGAGAGCCTATACATCATGCAAGTCCATCAGCGCCTTGTCAAATATGCCACGAGCCTATACTCACATGTTCGTATCGACCAGCTTCAAGCTTGTCCTCAAAAGCAATGATGGTCGCTTTGGTCTTACCACCGTTCTTATTGAGTTTTCCAGCTTTCTTCATCCAGTGGATCTTGGGTGGTCGGGGCGCACACCGTTCACAAGCGGTACCAGCGGCCTAATCAGAACCACCCATTGTCAGCGACTTTGCAGGTAAGAAAAGCCAGCGAAGCCAGAAACTCACGTCGACATCAGCCAAAGCAGTCCATTTACTCAACTCGTCCAAGGGAGGCAATCTCTCCGTGATCCAAGCGAGGTTTGAGAACGTCGCATTACCTTGATGGAGCAGATCGATCTCACCCCAAGTGTTAGGTCTCCACATACTCTCTGAATGGGCAGGATCCAGTGGCACTCTGCATGACAAAAGGGCAGAAGCATGGGTACAACCGTCGTTGGCAAGGTTGACTGAGACTGAGGTGGCTGAAGGTGGGATCGCAAAGGTGGCCGTGTCTCGCTTGATGTGATCGGCAGACTGTTGATCTTGCACTACTGCAATGTCGCTTCCTCCTACAGCGGTCAAGTGAGCTTCGTCACAGACAACCCATCCACCTCTAACGTCCAATCTGACCTTCTGTTGAGGCTTAGAGTTTTCCCGCCATTTAGGTTCCAATACAGCTATGACCGCTCGTTCGGTACCGAAATCCAATCTCTCAGTCGACGTTGAGAACACGTATGGATCATCTTCTGATTCTCCACATCGCGTGGGATCGAGGAAGAAGTAGAGGGGGGCTAATCCTTTATCGGCGGGATCAGAATCTTTCTTGTGTAGTGACGACATCGCTTGACCACATTTAGGCAAGAGTGTATAAGTCCCGGATAATTTGCGATCAAGAGCAGCTTCGGCTTCTTCGGGCAGTACGAACTCAACTTGAGACCATCTTCGAGTCTTTTCCAAACCAGCTTGAAGACCTAAAGACGCTTGCCATGTAGGCACGAGCTCTCCCTTACCGTTCACTTCGATCTGGAAAGATTGCTGAGATGGTACGCAGAGTTCCCAAGGTCCGCATAGAACATCTTGACCTTTGATATCGAATCGTAGTCTTGCTACCGGGTGAAGGAGAAGTGCTCTGAGTCTACTGTTGTTCGGTTCAGTGGCGGGAGCTTTGATCGTAAGTCTCCATTCGGGGGTTTGACCTTGTAAGAATAAATCCAAGGTAGCGTTGGGAGCCTCGTATACAGCTGTCCAGATGTATTGTCTCTTCAGGTATCTAAACCTAAATTCAGCATCTTCGATACCTTCGATCACAGCTTTCGTCCAAAGTTTCCAATCTTTTTCCTCTACTGTACCTTTACCAAGTTTCTTTGCTTTCTCCCTGACAGTTGATAGGGATGATTCGGATAGACCAGCTATCTTGACTCGCATGGGTAATAATTCCTTGAATCGCTTTTCGAACTCGGTAGGTTCCACTCTGATATTCTGGCATGGAGCGTAGTGATGATCCGGTCTTCCGCCACAAGCTTTACAAGCCCTATATCCACAAGCCGTACATTCTTCGATGGGTGAGGCAGTTCCGGATTGACCTTCACATTGACAATGTCTTGAACTTCTTTCCGCTAAATCCAGTATCTCCATGAGATCGGCTTTGGCAACTTTTGCCAAGTCCAAATCATGTTTTTCAAGTTGATCCTCTCCAACAATTCGTTTGGACACGAGATCATCGTTGAGAGCAGCTTCCTCTTCGATCTTTGCTGCATCTGCAATAGCGTTCTGACCAGCAGTAACCTTGTCTACGGCGACTTTGAGAGCAGCAAGTATCGATGCACCGACGACAGTGGTAGTCATGGCATTTCCAGCAAGATCGGCGAGTTGATCTTCATTTTCACTTGTGAGGAGTAATTCTCTTACGGGAATACCTTGAAGTGCGAGAGCCTCTCTTCCTGTCACAGGTCCTCCTCGAGTCGTGACCCAGGGAATCATATTGGGTGTCAGACAGGAGGCAAGAGCGGTCTTCGATGAACCGGCCTGACGATCGACGTTCTGACTGACATTCCAAATACAGGCTTTGAATCCAGAATCGGTACCTTCCTTGGCCATTCGGAGCGTCGAGATTTCCAGCAAGTCTAACACTCTTTCCGTTTGGGCAAGTAACCAGTCGTTCCAGGTCCAATCTAAACCTTTACATACACCAGCTTCTTGCCATGAAGTCAGAGGACGTAAGATACCGAGAGCTTCATCCTGACGAGCTCGATGATGACGGGATTCACATCGACCCCAATCAGTCGCCTTTCGTTGAGTACCGTCCTTTTGCTCCTTAGCTGAAGCTAGATCAAGTCTGGCTCGGTGGATGTTAGGATCGTCCGTGTGGAGTAGGAAAGCTTCGAAGGGAGATGACCAAGGTCTACGCAGATCTTTGACGGTCGTGGCCCACTTCTCGGCTAGGTGAGAACTGTCGTTCTTTTTGCAAGGGGTTGCGAAGAGGTATACTCGGGTACGAGTGTGAGGGATATAGAACTCTTTAGTGTCGAGTCTGTAGATCGCCCGTCAGCTTCTTTGTCCGATGCGAATAAATGAAAATTTCAGCTGGCTTACCGTGTATACTGCGCATCGTAATCGATCTGAGCGAAATAAGCTACCACCTTGTCCCACGGTGCATTACACACATTCTCTAAGATGACCACAGGTGGTTGGTGTTTCTTGACCCATTGAAGCATTCCTCGGAAAGTTCGTCCTGATTCACCATTTGCATCGATATCTTGTTGCACGTTGTTCAGATTGGAGTAGTCGACACATGATGTACCAGCAATGAGGATCTATATATTGTGACACGTCAGCTGGTGTATGCCACGAGTTCCGCATAGCTTTACTCACATCGACATTGCCAGGTACTTCCACTAGTGACCCGTAAGCTGTATGTGCCTTCTTCTTTCCCAACTCAGTAACATCTCTGAACAATACTGGAGGAGCGAAATTCCGTTCGATATAGGCTTGCTTGAAAGGCTCGATTTCACATGAGAAGACGTGGTCGAAAGACAAGGTCAAGTCGTGTTGGGCTTTGATAGCTTTGGCGATCATATTGAGTGCGAGCAGAGGAGATTCGGTACCACTAATGGATAATGATCAGCAGGTGTATGTTATCATATTGATCACTAGCATACTCACGAGCACATGGTAGCTACTCTCAGTTTCCTTCCATTCAGTCTCTTCACCAATTGCACGATGTCAGGCATCTATCAATCATCGTTAGTTGCAGTCACAGCATCTACTAAATTGCATCGTGAAACGACTCACTCTAGACACCAAATGATCGAACATGACTTCAATGTCATTCATGGGTGGTAAATCTTCACTCATGTTTTTGATAGCATTCCTGATATCTAATTTCTGACCCAAAGATTTTACACCGGTCTTATATCCCTTACTGCACGGTATAGAACGATTATATTGTCAGTCGCAGGCTCCCATCGGTATGTACTGTATTCACGGAGGTATCAGTAAGGAGGGGAGCATCACTCACAGGTTCACAGGTGCTTTTTTGGGAGCGTTGAATTTCACGCCCCACCCTCCGACTTTTCTCGCAGTTGAAGTGGATTTCTTAACATCTACAGCACGAGACCAAATGTATATGAGCATAGTGTGATTCAAATAAGCGGCAGTACTTACCTTCCTCCTCAGGCTCATCCTCCTCCTGCTCCTCCTCGGGCGCCTCGCTCTCAGCATCAGATTCGAAATCCCCATCGTCATCATCGCTAGCACCATCATCCTCCTTATCGCCAGCCTCCTCGCCCATGACGAAATCGCTTCCCTCGTCTTCATCACTGGAGGACTGCGGCTCATCATCGTCGTCGGCAGGAGTCGGCGTAGGTGGGGCGGCCTTTCGTCTTTTGGCAGGAGGTTCTTTCGTATCTTTCTTTTGAATCACCCTTTTCGTTACTACCCCTTTACTTGGTCTACTTCTAGGTTTGGTTTTGGAGGGAGTATCCATGTCGACGTCTGATGAGGTGGGTTCAGGCGTGGGTATGATATTCTCTTTATCCTTGTTTCTGCTTCTATCCTTTGGTGTGGAAATAGAAGGGGAAGTAAGTTTGGGATCAAGTACTTTGAAAAACCCTTTTATCCCTAATGCAGGATTCGGTTTGGATCTCTCTTTCTCTTTCTCTTTCTCTTTTTCATTTTCTTTTTCCTGAGATTGGGTTTTTTGTTTATTCCTCTCATTTTCTCGAAGACTTGGCGAAGCTTCCAGCTTCGTTGACGAAGAGGCTGCGAAGCGGTCAATATCAGTCAGCGAAGATGCGCTTCACGACTGGCGAAGGCGATTCGAAGACATACCTTTTTCCGTCTTCGCTGACGAACTTGGTTTCCCTAAAACAGCTTCTGCACCAGGTTTATTGGGCTTCTTTTTATAGAATTGGAGCACGGGTGGATCATCATTCTCAAACTGTGATGCTACAGTCCACGATCTATCTTTCACAGAGTATCCTGTCCAATGTATAAGGTATTCCAATGTCCGCTTCCCACGGAATTTGATGTATCGTGAATCTACTATATATTCAACTTCGTATTCTTCGTCGTCTGATTCGTCATTGTCGTTATCCGATGCTGATGCCGATGCTTCGGCTGTCTCTGAGGGAGTGACTGATAGCTCAATCTATCAAGCGGAACTTGTTTAGTAAGCGGTGAGAAGGACACCATGACGTTTTCCGACTCACCCTCTTCCTCTTTGTTCCATTGACTTGCTTGGATTTGACTGATTGAGACTCATCTTCATCGTCGCTGTCCAGTGTCATATCGACAATCTTCTTCTGTGAAGCTGACCTCCTGAGACTTGCTCGAGCAGGACTGGCGGAGGGTGACGCTATGGCCATGTTGGTGGGGTGGGTTGGTCGAATGACCAGATATGGAAAGGGATGAATGAAGAAAGAGAGGAGAAGATCAAGTTATGTGAAGAGTGATGAGAGAGTATGTATGATCTTCTCCTTTTTTAGTTATGGATATGGGCGTATGTAAGTTGACAAGTAAAGTTGATACGAAGGCCCGAGTGATGGACTAATGTAATGTTGAAAGTCAATTTTGGCTAGTGATCGCGTCAACCCACAACTACTCTACATTCCCTTTCTCATGAGACGCGTCGTATGTAACAGGATGTAATGTTAATGTTCCGGACCAACCCGCGTCCCAGATGGGTGTTAGTTCCCTGATTACGATTGCCCAACAGCAGCGGAAGGACCTGATTAGCCATTTCCTAATCCCTTATCCCTTGACTCGTGTCGTTTGTATACTAATCACCGTGATGTATCGATTGTATCATATGGATGCATGATAGCTCATAAATTAGATCAGATGGAATGGGATATACAAACATTGACGTTTTGCTATGTAGAACAGATCGATGCTATATACGAGCATATATGAGATGATTGTGATCTTTGATGAGGTGATTCATATATATCAACCTGTTTTTTGTTTTTACCAAGGCGCTTCGAACCTTCCATCATCATTCGCTCCACCTTTATCTTTCCCACCCAACTCCCCACCCATCTTTCTCTTGGTCTTTGATTTCCTTCCTCCCAAAGCCTTATAACCCTCTCTCGCTTGGGCTTTCCTCTCCGAGCTACTGAGCGTCCCACCATCCGAATCGTCATTCTGCCATTTCGAGGCATTCCCACTTCCCAATCCTTTATAGGCATGTCCACCTGTAGGCGTGGTGTATCCAGATGTATGCAGACTCGCGATATCCACTCGTCTATGATCGATCTCAGGTTCGGCCGTTGGATCAGTCCGTTTGAAAGTCACTTTGAATGTGTTTCTCCAATCTTTCTTAGATTCAATCTTGGTCCATACAGGTTGAGAAGACGTTGGGATAGGTGGTTTAGGTAACGAAGATAATCGAGGTGTTTTATCGTACGGATCGAAGAATTCAATCTCATTATCGATTTTTCGAGTTTTACCTCCTGGTGAATCCGGTAAGAGGAGTTTGGGCAATACCAGCGCACGGTTCTGGAGGAACCATACTGTAAAGCGAGAGTTCATGTCAGCAATGTATACAATGTATCAGGTCTGTCTGTCTGAACGGTCGGGAGTGAAGTATCCACAGCAGTCAGATTCGCACAAGGCATATTGGGACTTACCGTAATTCAAAGTAGACGACTTGTGCCATCTTTTGCATACCCTATCGCACCTCGCCAAAGCTCTCACATCGAGCTGTATGAATATCCTGACTGTGATGTGAGTAGGGAGTGTTCGTAGCTAGTAATGGTAATATCAGTAAATCTGCCAATACACACGCTCTTCCTTCCTTGTGTGTGAGGTCATACCGACTCGAGCAATATCTAAATATCACTCTACTCTCATGTATACGCTTTCGCCATTTCGGAACCTCATACAACGCGCAAGCAAAACTCACAGGATCTCTCGTATTTTTCCCACCAAGGGAACTAGGCAATCTCTGACCCAACTGCAACCCTTTACCCGTCGTAGGCGTCGACGGTCTAGTCCCTTTACCAACTTCCACAAGCTCCTCGTCATCCGTCTCTCCATCCGAGAAAGGGACGGGTGATCCACCCCTCGATGAATCTAATTCATGATGCGTCGACCCGGGAGAAGAAGGTGGCTTGGGTGTGTGGGATTGTTGGTGTATTTGCTGGGAAACATGTAGGTTTTGAAGGGCCGTATGGAGTAGTGAGGATGTTGACATTGTGTTGTGTATTTGGGCTCTTTGAGCGAACGGTAGTGAGGTTGGATGTTGATGTTCTGCCTTATATGATCGCATATGTGATGAGTCAGTAGGAAGTTTCTGATGAAAACGAGAGGATGTGATTGAATTGAATGAAGTGGATGTGGGTGTGGGTATGTGCGGATAGTAGGTGGTTGTGAGAAAGTCAGAGTCAATTGGAAAACTCCGATGACATCATACTTTTCTCTACGGTGGCAAAAATCACACATCCAACCTTCACTTGGTGGCTCTTCTGTAACGCAAAAGCATATGTAGCAACCTTGGGATCCCATATCGAGCTGCTCCAGTGAGGATGCTGCAACAGGCTTATCTCGTATCCACCTAATGTTGCATAAGCATAAAATCATAAGTTAAAAGCGAAACACAAGGCAAACAGCAGCATGTCATAAACGTCGAACAAGTAATCAATATAGAAAAAAACGCAAAATCAAAACGTCGAGATCAATTATCCCCTTTCAATATTTTCACAGTCCCATGATATATCCTCTACTACTGAATCCATCAATCACGTTTACTCCGCTCCACCAAGTTTCATCAAAGCTTTCAAACTCTTTGCCACCCCAAAACTGGCACTTGCGATCTGTTGTCTCACCGTCTTCTCAAACCCACCAGCTCCTCCATTACCAGTCGTACTCGTGGCACTAGCGGATTCCTGAGCTTCCGAAAGTTTATTCGTATTGCTGACCAAATCTTTCAAGAGAGAATCACCCTCTCCTCTGAGTGAATTTGGCAAGGCGTTGGTAGATACAGCTACAATGGACGAGGCGATTGCGATGACTTCCGATAGGTGTTCGTTGAGTGCTGAAGGGGACGAGTTGGTTCGGATAGCCGCAAGCAGGTTTTGAATGGCATTGACCAGTGCTGATGATTGAGTGTTGAGGTATGGCTAAAAGAGTCAAATTGGCAAATCAGCCTCATATCAAGCAACGCATATGTGATAGACTATGAAACTCACCTTCAAATCCTCCCATTCCCTCGCATCATCGACTCCATCATCATGGTACTGCTGCGGTTCCTCAACCTCATTGATCTCTTCCACACTTTGTTCCCTTGCAAATCCACCCTGCTGTCCCCCACTGCTCTGAGTCTGTTGCGAATTCATACTCTCCCTTCCACCACCAGTCTTCGGATTCATACCGAAACCCGACCCTGACCTAGCTTCCACCAATGTTCTTTGACCATGTCCTTGTCCAGCGGGATTCCCATTCCTATCAGACATCATGGAAGATTTCCTCTCCAGGTCAAAAGAATCGGATCGGGCCATCGACGAAGTCGACTGGAAACTGTTGATTCTCAGTGCTGCGGGACGATCAGTTCCAGCTGAAAGCGACGAAGGCGCAGGGTGATTTCCGTTCAATCTTTGGTCAGTGGGCGTACCCGTTCTCAGCGATGCTTGGTCGCTGGATGGCCGTCGGACCATCACTGGTGGGTTCTGTACAGGACTCGATCTAGCCTGTTCGGACAACCTATCTTGACTGCCATACTCCCTGTCCCAACTCCCGTTGACAGCTTTTAATTCCTTTTCTCTCTGATCACGATTCACCATATCTTTGATACTCATCGAGCTTCTCCTTCGGCTCATCTCTCTATTCTGGCCTGATCGCCGTATTTTTAGTAATTTGATGATTTCCACAACGTTGGTACTAAGATGTCCAGCCGCAGCGTCCAACAAAGAAACAGGCGAGAGCCCAGATGCCATAGCATGATTTCGAGCCGCCTGCATCAGAGCGTTAAGTCGGTTTGTCGATTCGTATTTCAGTGATTCCAATCGAGAGACATCGACATCCAGGTTGGGGTGAGCTTCAAACGCTTTCACATCCTCTCCTATCTCTGTTATAGCTTCCACTATAGCTTTCATAGCTGGGAGGACACCAGACGGTTGTGATGATCTTGCAGCTTGCAATAAACCATCAATAGCGGTCTGGAAGGCCGAAACACTGGTATCTGCGATGTTGCCATCGGCGGACGCAGGAAGATGATCATCGGTAAGGGGTTTGGACACAAACATGGTCGATGTTGCTAGAAGAGAAACTTAAATCAGCAAATGTACCTGTACATGCCAAAATTGAGAGGGCCATCGACTCACCTTTCAGATTACGCAGTTCAATCCTGACAGCATCATATTTCCTCTTGTACTCCGCAACCTTAGCTTCCATCTCATGAACCCCCATTGCGTCTTGTTCTCTTTCTGACATAAGTTCGTCATTCTTCATCGAGAGCGCATTGAGTTCGTCGACAAGGGTATGCAGCTCCATCTTGAGCTCCACGACAGCCTGACGAGACTAGAACATCAAAATTAGCTCTGCTAATTCCAGAGAGCGATGACATTGTTCAGCAAACTTACCTCTGGACCTCCCGTATTGCCTTCCATATTCGCTTTCTCATCTTCCAATCTCCTATATTCATCCTCAAGTGAGTCATACCTATCTCGCCATTGTGCTATTTCCTCTTCGGCCGTACGAGAAGCCTGGTCCGCTCGTTGTTTCGCAGCTTCTACCGCATCTTTAGCAAGATCTAACTCATGTTGCAACGACCGTAACGACGAAGCGTGAGTGGCAGCTCGCTTTGAGCGTTGTCAGCAGGTTGGCAAAATGACAGATGAGATCCAGTTAGCTCACCTCTTTTAGACCTCTTACTTCCTCTTCCCATTCTAATCTCCTTTCTCTTTCCGAGGTTTCCGCTCTCCTCGCCTCATCTCTCTCCCTCTCAGCATTGACCACTTTTCTATCCAATCCAGCAATTCTAAATTCATATTCCGCTCTTAATTTCTGTTCTCTTTCTTCATCCCATCCGTTCTGCGCAGCTACCAATTTCGATTTATTCGTCACATTCGATGAGAACGACAGTCTATCATAGTAGACTCTATCGTCGGCAGAGGCAGGCGACATTAGTTCGTTTTCTTGTCTAGGTGTTTTCTCTCTTTCCCTTTCTCTATCGTTATTATCATCATTGAAAGATGTCCTACTCTCCCTCCCTGCGCTACTTCTGCTAGCAGGTCTAGAGGATGTCCTACTTCTACGCTGATCCGTCATCTGACTGTCTCTAGCATAGGGCACCTCGATCTCCTCTTCTCTCAATCTCGATTTGTTAGGTACAACCACATCACTAGTCGTTCCCATAGGATTCGCCTGTGGTCCTCTTGATCGTCCTTCATCCAGTATCTCCGTATCTTGATCTCTGGTTGGTCTCGAGCGATGACTACCCTGCGACATCCCTCGAGACCCCTGTCGCTGATGTTGAGAACCAGATGATACGAGTCGAGCATTGAGCGCGCCAGGTGGAGGAGTGGGGTTGGTACGATCTCGAAGGGATTGGGAGGAAGAGTGCTGGTGTGAGAAAGGTGGTCGGGTGGGTCCAGGTGCAGGAGGAGGTTCATCATATCGACGTTCCTGCACAAACACTTAGTACAATGCACGGGCAGGTGGAAAGAGGGTGAAGGTTTGTGTTGACTCACATCTTCCTCAAATTCTGGATATCTCCTTTTCAATTCATAAAACACATCACTCGCTAAATCCTTGAATCTGTTCTTGGGTAAGGTGGCGAGCTTCTGTCTAGCTTGATTACGTTTGGGATGGAAATCTTCTCTGACTGGGAGGAACGGTACTGCGGTCAGGAAGTCCATCATCAGCTCCAATGTCCATGATATGGGATCAAGTTGAGGGATGAGGGGGAAACTCGCCATTCCCTTCCGGTTCTCCATTATCAACCGCTATTCGTCTCATCAACTCATCATATACATCCGTTGATAATTCCTGGAATTGCAATTTTGTCAGACGAGTGAGTTTTTCTCTCGCAGATGCCCGTGAAGTAGGAGATTCTGCATGAAAAGCATATATCAGCACATAGGGTTTAGCCAGACGTGACAACGTGATGTGACATACCTTTCTCTATCCAAGTGGCCAGAAACTCTTTTAAAGCTTTCCAATGTACTCTCGCTATCTCCCTACTTTCTGCTTTCCTATCACTACTACCGCCTCCTCCTCCGCCTCCTGGTGGTCTCAATCCACCACTGGCACTACCACCCGTCATACTCCTCGATGTAGTTCCATTACCCACTCTGGCCTGAGGCTGGTAACCCGAAGATGAAGTGGACGGTTGTCTACTTGGAGCTCCACCAAATGCCGACTGACCATATTGCGAGTACCCTATCGACGAGGCCGTCGTACGTGGGGGAGAGGTGGAATAGGAAGGTTGACCGAAACGCGATGCCATGGGTGTCAAATCCTACTAAAGACTGTATAGATGCGTGGTTGGGTTATCGGGAGTTGTTCGTGTTATGTCTTTAAGTTGTCTTAAGAAAGAAAAGTGAATTATACTGTCGTGAGGAGGAAGAGGTCGGGTTTGTTTGGATTGGGATATTGTCAGAGTCAGGGTGCACTGTTTATATCGTTTTGTCGGTCATTCTCGTCGTGGTAGTGATCGTGTCGGTTCGTATACTGTGTATCTATTTTGATGATGATGTCTATCTCTAATTATGTATCTGTTCTCAGAGATATTGTATCTAATTGAAATTACTTGGATCTATCTGGAAAAAGTGAAACTACCAGTGATAGTGATAGTCGACTAGGCGCACGGTCCTCGCGGCAGTAATGATGTGCTAGTCAAGACGTGTTTGAGAATCGAAAAACCCTTAAGATCCTATTGTTTGTTCCTTGAATTCCAATGTTATCACTCCTATACCTCGACTTTTGGTTCTACTTTCGTCTTCGAATTATGTCGTGTTGGAGGGTATGACAAGAATGAGAATAGGCAATGGCCACGATACCACTATATGTTAGATAGATTGATGCCTTTGAGGATATCTGTCTTTGTGCAAGAGAAGAAAGGGCTCTCTCCCTCTGTTTGTTAGTGGCGGTTTCCTCAGCGAGTGAGTGAGCACCTTGTACGCGTGTGATCAGAACCCCCAGTAAGGACGCGTACAGAACATGCAATATTCATGAGTTTACGACATGGAATAAAAGACATATTTTGCATAATCTTCACTCTCAACTGGTATCTAGCAAACTCGTATGATCGACTATCTATCTACTCGACTACTTTGCTGGGTGCTCAATACATAGATTAACAACCTGACTACGCCGCAGTGAAGTAGCTACAAGTATTCTCTGCACCCCTTTGAGCGATGGGCAATATGACACTCTGGTGGTTCGAAGCTGACATGATAGTACATAATCTGTACGCTCCGGCAGGTACGCCACCTTGAACATCTATAGTCGAGAGACCATTGACTAAACGCGCATATCAGCTATCACGTATTCGTGCTGACCAGGCATTATACAGAAAGAAAAAGGGAAACATACCATCACCGAGATCCATGCCTTTGAAGAACGTGAACGTATTAGGATCAAGTACAGAAGTATCGTCGATGGCTTTCATAGGTTGTAAGACGACATGAGCGTGTCCTACAATTTGGCTGGAATCCCAACAAAGCGGTGAGTGTGAATTGGCATATATCGGTATCGTGATACTCAAGAAAATCACAAAACAAACAGAAATGAAAAGACTTACCCTGACCCGTCGATCTGCTGAGGAGCAGCGTAATAGTTCTTTTGAGCATTTACGAATGATCCTATCAGTGCGATCTATCAGTATCTCCTTCTTCAACATGGCATATATGTAGTCATAAGGCGTACTCACCCATAGTCATACCAGTGGTTTGTAATCCGATAGTAAACGTTTGACCAGCTTGGATGTTCTCCATATTCCTCTGAACCGATCAATCATCAATTGATTATCTATTAACCTCTCTTCACTTGACGATGTGTGGCAGATCATTAACTCACGGGAGAAACAAACGTCGTGGATATCAAATTTTGAGTCGAAGGGATTTGACCGATGGGAACCGGACTATGTAAATTGAGCTGATCAGCATATCATTCATATTATAAAGCGGAATGTGAGTGACAAATTACGATTTCTAACTCACTTGCAACTTCCAGCTTTGTTTTGTAAACCATTGGTGATAGTCTGACCAACACAAAACTGACATGCCAAATGGTATGCAAATCAGCTTGAAATACAACGATTCATCAGATCAACGATATGGAAAGATGACCTACATCGAGGAAGTTATTGTTCGAAGTAGCACTGGCAGCTTGATTAGCAGTAGCATTGGGATTCGCCTCGGTATCTTGGATCACGGCCGCGTTGAGTCCTTTGACAGCAGGATATATGTCAGCTGATTACTAATCTCAAGATGTATTGGCAAAAAGATCAACTCACTAGTACCACCATTAAAGGTTAAAACGGGAACAGCAGGTCCAGGTGCACCATTCTCATTAGCAGCGACGGGTGCAGCAGCGTTATCTTTACCTTGATCAGCTTGGGCAGCGGAATTATCTCCGTTGTTGCCACCGTTATTCGCATTATTATTCGCACGATTTCCTCCGCCGTTATTATTGTTGTTGTTGTTGTTAGCTGCATCCGCAGCAGCAGCATCATCACCACCGTTGTTATCGTTGTTGTTGTTGGCCCCGTTGGCAGCATTAGCTGCATCTGCTACAGCAGCGGCATCGGCGGCAGCAGCAGCATCGTTGTTGTTGTTGTTACCTCCATTGGCACCATTGTTCCCTCCACCATTACCTCCTCTATTTCCACCCCCATTTCTACCACCACCACCACCGCCACGACCTCCTCCTCCAAACCTTCCACCACCACCATTTTGACGTCCATCAATCAAGCTCCTGCCGGTTTTCTCATTCGCACAGTCGGTAGGGACAGCTGCAAGGGAGGTAGATACTTGACGAGCTTCGATCGCAGGTGCATTATATTCCTGTTGAGCTCAGCATCAGCTGGACATATAGGTATAGGTATATATGTTGAGATCTACTCACATGGACTGCTGATCTAGCGATCGATGGATCACTAAGGATCAATAAAGAAGCGAGGAAAGTAAAAGTGAAACCCTTCATGTCGGTTGTCGATCCTTGGTCAAAAGGTATGGTTCGAAAAAGGCAGGTACAGCAGGAGTCGGATGACAAACCGGTTGTCGAAGTAAAGTCGAGTTGGGGGATGCTGTAGTTCGACTACCAATCAAACGTTGAGAGCTTACCGAAGAGTATCGTTGAAGATTATCTGTATATGCAAGTATCGAAAAGAATGTCACCAGGACCGATAAAACGAGGGTAATCTCACAGAGATCGAAGAAAAAACTGTCGAAAAAAGCTAACGAACAAACAGACAGACAGAAAGAAAAAAAAAAGAAAGATTCAAGAGGAGTTGCGTTGACAAGACATATTGTAGAAAAGAAAAGAGAGATAACGACAACTGCGCCTTTATCTATATATCCAGTTATGCTTCAGCGAGTAACACTGACATCGGCGTTCAAATGCTGGTCGTACAGGAGACGAGGAAACGAGGATGATCGATATGGAAACGGAAATTTACGAAACGAAGAACCACGGTAGGATCGATGCTTGGTTACTGTATTTATCTTTCGAAACTTGACAACTGATACAGTACTTCCTGATCATCGAAACCGATATCTTTTCGGCCGTCTCACACATGATCATTCTCAGAGATCATCTGCCGGTCTACAATGAGGACTTCGAATGAGGAGATCAGTTGCCAGGGCGATACTACAGATACGTTGTGATGCAAGTTTTACTGTATCAAAAGTCCATTTATACCGTACGATACTCGTTCTTTTCAAGGTTCTGTTCCTACGAGTGGAAGCCCATATGTATGCACTTCGAAACGGGCTGACGGGAACAGAGAGTCACTCTATGAGCATGGAGAACATCGAACTCTCAGGTGGCTGTATCGCTGTATCAGTAGGGCCAGATGTAGAGACTCCATGATGTTGGTACTTTGAGCTTTGTGCTCACCCGATTGCTGTACAGTACGTGCATTCGGTCGTACAACGCCGTTCCAGTGCATTGCCATGCATTGATATTGTTGCGTTCATCATATGGCACATGTATCATGTCCTCATCGCTGTTTGAGGTCCCATGCGGTAGATGTTTCGCACACAACTAGGTTGTCTGTGCGTGTCTTGCGTGTCACGATGTGAGTGTGGCTTGATGGGATTTGGAGATCTCAGCGGTAGATCATCGAGCATAGAGCGTTGACCAAGAGGACTGAAGAATTTTGGAATCTGCAATGATTAGATCTTTTTTTGTTGTAAAGTTAAAACAGCTCTACTTGCATATAACAACACTATGTAGCTTGAGTCCCATCACTGATCGCCGCGATATCGTCCATATCTCGCTGAAGCTCATACGCATCAGAGCAGGAACTGATGGCTGGGCATCACGTAGGCGTGAACCGAGCTAGGACCGCTCTTTCCAAAGGATCTACCTTTGAGCAGCATCATCAATTGTGCTTAGCTCGAAGATACGCGCCCTGTACAAACTATCACGATCATCATGACACATTTTGAGTGGAAATGTGAGGATAGTCCTGAGAACTTTGACCGTGACGCCCTTAGTCCATAGGTACGGTACGATACGAGCTGATCAGATCAGGACTACCATCAGTGTCCCATCAGGGCTTTGACCTTGTTGACACCAAACTAAATCTTTTTGTAATCGCCTTCTACCCCACTCACTTCCATCACGATCAACCCTATCATCTTTGAAGATCAACATAAATCCTGTCTTGTCCTGCTGCTGCTCTCGATCAAACTTGTCTTGAAAAACAAACCACCCTCTTTTCATCAATCAGAACACCAAACATATCACGCCCACCGTCCGTAAAACAGACAAAGACTTCCACACCACCATCGTTCTGATGCGGGACCTTCAATCAGATCGATAGTAGACACCAAGATACACAAGGACAATTCAACCTAACCTTATTGCGCCACGACGATCAAAGTAACCAATAATCAAAAAACAATTATCTTAGCTTCTGCATCAAAGTGGTCTCGATCATCTAGTATATCTGAGACAATATATCTGGAACTGTCAAGACGTATCACTACATCATCTTTCGTGAAATCCCCAGACAGGTTTCCATCTCAGACAAGCCCATCACTGAAAAAGACAGCAGGTTATTCTCACCACATCAATCCTGGTTGTCGATACCCTACCTCTTGCAATCCATACGCAATGGCTTTACCCTTGATATCACCTACTTCCCCTGGTCAGCCCATTTCCCCTTGTACCCCACTCCCTTCCTCGCGATATATGATCAAAGACTGCGACGAGAAGACATCGTCGATCGCATTTGAAGACAGTTGCGTTATGGTTGATTCAAATAACGGTACGGAAGAGGAAATGATTGAAGAATCGTAAGTTCGTTCCTTTATGCAATACCGTTATCGATCCCGTATGTAGATCGCTTTAACTGATCTGCCGATTTTATCTGCATAGTCTGAATGGGCATGAGAAGAGGGGGAATGATATGATATTTACGGCAAGATCTGAATCAGGTACAACATCTGTCGATCCGAAAAATTCAGGTACCAATACGAAGAAAGAGAGACCTGGACTGAATAGAAGATTATCATTGTCTGGCCTGATCAACTTACCTTTACCTTCACCACCTATAAAACTCAGAGCTCTAGCCAGGAGGTTATCGAATTCCTCTCCCCCTTCTCAAATCGTTACTTCAAGAAAATCGACACCAGCTTCTCCTATCATCACTTCGACCAGTCCACCAATCGCCAAAAGGACTTCCGCGACAATGCCAACCGTCCCCCCTATCGTTCCTCCTTCTCCCTCATGCGCCGATTGCAACCCCCACATCAAATACTTCTGGACAGGTGAATCCGACGAACAGGACGGGGTCCACCAAGCGCACGAAAAGGAAATCTCAAACAGCTCCAAAATCGCTCTCAGTTCTTCGTACTCCTCCTCAACACTTACTGCTCTCGACGAAGATACTGTGTACAACTCATCCATTCCCACTAGTTCGACCTTACAGAATCAGCCTGCCAACACTCGTCGAACACCGCTAATGTCTCGCAACTCCTCTTTCGCCGATGACTTGACGGCTCTTTCGGAAGTTGACGAATCGCAGCATCATGATCTATCATTTATCACTCCAACCTGCGAACCTATCACACCCACTTCTCCAAATTCTAGATCCTGCTCAGGGATTTGGCTCTGTTCCCCACCCACCGTACCATTCATCGAGAATACTTGTCCTACTACACCTCGATTGACCAGTCGACCGATGACCAAAACCAAGACTAGGCCATTGGTCGTGCGATCCATGTCGACTGGTAGGCTGGCATCAGAGTTCGACGGGGATGGAAGGGTGATCTGTCTTTCCGGTCATTCCGAACGTGTACTCAGACCAAGTGTCTCACCACCACCATCATTCCGCTCCATCCAACCAACGATAACCACTTATCAATCTACACCCAATACCATCCCCGGATTGAGTCGATCGAAATCTTATCAAGCTTCTAGAACGAGTCTCAAGTCCAAATCTAATCCTTCGTCACCTATCGACAGACCCTCTTCAACGGCGATTCCGCCTTTACCGATTAGGAGCTTATCCGAGTTCGGCAAACAGTCATCTACAGATAGGTTGGTGAGTTTCCCTCCGGTCGAGACTCCCTCTTTGACCAGGACGGGCTCGATGGGCAGCTGGAGAAAGAAGAATTGGCAAGTGGGTAGGAGTGTAAGGGTTTAGGTTATGACGGATAGGATCAGATGATCAGTGGTGTTAGTCGTACTTTCATGTTTTTGGGTTTCATCTGACGTGTGAATTATTGTCGGATTGTATATAGGTTAAGCTCGGCTGTTATCATAATCACTTGTGCTGTACAGATGGTTCGTGCAATATCGTGACTTGGGTGTCTCCTCAAGTATATGACGGGTGATGTTCCGCTGGTCGGTCTCTTGTAGAGTAGTCATATGATGAAGATACTGAATGAATAATGATCGAATAAATGGTGGTTGGATCATCCAAAATTTCACTCTGATTTGGGATGCTAGCCCGAATACCTGTCTTCACTCAATTTGACTGAGAGTTTACTGCTTCTCAACGTCCTCACACGCAAACCGAGTTGAACACGCAGAGACGTGATAGGCTCCTTCCAGGTGGGTGATGATCGGCGATCACCGCATGTGATTTCAAGGTGCACGACGCGCGTCAAACCTTGACTAAACGTCAAGAGTGGCACTTCCGTCCCACCCGCAAAAGTCGAAGGATCTCCTCCCTTTCTGGTCCAAATTCATGACCGATTGAAGCGTTTGGAAGCAGAGGAAGAGCGGGAGCTTTGGGAGCGCAAAAAGACTGATCCCGGGCAGGATCGAACTGCCGACCTCCTGTGAACCAAATCTGCCAGCAGAAGTGTTAGACAGGTATGGTGACCAACTCCATCACGTGACCATTTCGCTGAAAACCTTTTCAACGGCTAAAATATCAAGCTTTGCGTTCACTAGGAGTCCTTGTGAACGCTTCCTTGTACTCCTAAGACCCCTCAGTTGAAACGCGAGCTAAAAGAGCTGGCAGCGATCGTTTCTAGGGCGTCCCCGTTGCCATGTCACACTCAAAGGACCCTCATGTTGTATACATTATGAGATCTGGTTCCGCTTCCTATGTTACGTTAATTGCAGCCTTCCCCTCATTCGCAGACTGTTGCCCGTCTCGCTACTGGATGAAGCGGACCTTCGGAAGCCCTTTCGACCTCATATGGTCAGTCGTACAGACCGCAGCGTAGACCACTTGATTTACAAATATCAACGACTATAGGCTTGGTGATTCACCCACTGATTTGCATTACTGGTTCGATATGCATTCACGGAACGATAAGTCAGATGCAGTAGTAGGATATAAAAATAAAAAACAAAAATTTATGGAGAAGCAGGGAATTGAACCCGGTACCTCGTCAATTCAACTTATTTGAAGATGCTAATGACGCGCTCTGCCAAATGAGCTACATCCCCATCGACGAGTTTTCGTATTTTTGTTTGCATTATGACTTATTGAACTGGTAGAGCTTCCAGAAAAAGCAATGGCAACCCGTTCCCCTTTTATGGGGGGTGGACGCTTTGAACGTTGGAGAAGCAGGTAATTGAACCCGGTACCTCGTCAAGATTTTCTATTTGTAGATTGCTAATGACGCGCTCTGCCAAATGAGCTACATCCCCATTCGACGTTTTACACGTCTTTGGTATGAATTCAATCGTTCACGCCGTTCTGGGAATCCGATTAAAACTTTTGAGTGCTCAGTTGAGAAATGTAGACGCGAAATATCTCCCAAACGCAAAAAACTTTGGAGATGCAGGGAATTGAACCCTGTACCTCGACAATTGTTTTACGACTTTCGTCATTGCAAATGACGCGCTCTGCCAAATGAGCTACATCCCCAAGCGATGTTTGCCGAAGTTTTGCAAACTTCATATTGCTGTTGAGCACTCGGATGTCAAACTCATCTATCTTGAGGGCTTGATACGTCCTGTAAGGTCTCATCCTCGTACGAGATCCGCTGTGGAACAACGGCCTTATTACTCCTGTTGGTCATGTCATTCCACAGTATACAGTTGAAGGCAGATTGAATCTGTCGTGAAGCGTGTGGAGTCAAGTGGTGGCTATCTATATGAGATCTGTATCGACGTGCGGCACGTCCTACTCTCCTTTGCTTAAATCGTGTATTCCTTCTCGCTTCCTCAAACGCTTACGCTGATAGTTTTTTGTTTGGACACCTTCCTCAGTCCTTCTCGAGATACGAGCTACTTAGATCACAGGTAACAGTATTCCCGATATCACATAGCGCGTTTAGCTAGTTCATACGATCTTCCCTCACTATATATATCTATAACATGAACTATGATGAGCTTGTAAGGGGTATCAGTGCTCAGAATCAATGCTGAGACAAGTCCAATGATCTAGTCCCCACCCTATCGGCCTGTTCCGCAGAATGCGTGATCCAAATTAGAGCCTTCGGCCCATTTCCTTTCCGCTGTACATGTTCATTTTGCTAATGAAGACATAACAGCAAGTCAGCGATAGCTTCTTTAGCAATCTTGGCATATTTGCTCAGGTGATGGATGGATCGAGTAAAGTTGAAGAGCGCGACGCTAATATTCGGTATTATAGACTCACCCTCGAACTCCCTTCCAAGGGAGGTAACATGCTCAACAAAGACTTCTCGACCTTATCCGAGCTGTCTGCATCTAATGCCGAAGTGGGTTCTACAGTTATTTTTCATCAGCATCAGGACCGATACCAAAACCACCGTCTACACGTACCATCTAAGAGTAGTACTTCTGCTCCACCTATACCAACCGCAACGGCCAAAGCGATCCTCTGCGCTTCACCACCACTCAATGTTCCCCAATCCCTCCTCCATAAAGGCTTATCTATCCCCCAATCTTGAGCCAAGTCCATTGGGTCGACCTCGGACTCCGATGCTTGAAGGGCTTTCTTCCTAGCTGACAGACTACGTATGGTAGATAAGAAATCAAGGGGTGTACCAGGTAACAAGCTTGGTCTTTGTGGGACATAAGCTACTTTTATTCTCCATTCAGGTATATCCCATTCTTTAGATTCTTTACCATGCAATCGAACTATCCCCTTGGAGTATAGGTTCAACTTTGCTATACATTTGAGTAAAGTCGATTTCCCAGATCCTGATACTCCGCGTAGAACCAGTACTTCACCGGGGGAAAGGGTGAAAGAGAGATTGGAGAATAATGGAGAGGAGTTATCCCGAAGGACAGTAAGATCCTCTACTTCGAGCAGTGGTGTGGCCGGCATGCTTTTTTCGAGCCGAATATTAGAGCCTTGGGACCAATATGAGATTGTCGGATCTGGTCTGGTCGTGAGATTAGGGGGACGGAATTGGGATGTTTCAAAGAGAACATCACCTGGAATGACGTTTCCAGTGTTTTTGTTCGCATCTCACCCGGATGAATGATCATAGGTGCCTGAGGATGGGCAAAGGACGAGCCAAGATATCAAGACGCGTTTTCGACAGTTGATCAACTTTTTGTTGCTGTAGGAATATCCATTACCTTTACTCATCTCGATCGATACTTTATCTTGGAAGCATAGCGTATTTCTTGATGCTTATGAGTAGCAATCAGTCATGCAGGGTGAGTGATCCACATAACGATATTGAGATTGTAAGCTGATAGAGCGAGACCACAGGCGATATAGTCATAATCAGCGATACCGAAGAACTATCTGATGAGGAGATTGCTTTTGTCGGTATCACTCAGACCCAAGCTAACACCAGGATAGGGCAGAGCAGTTCTTCAAGGTGAGCATACCTTTCACGATTTCATTCTAGACCCAAGACCTGCCCTCATCCCAACGTTTGACGGATACAGATCAGCGATCGTACCGATATTTATCGATTCCGATCCTGAAGAAACACAAGATCAGGAGGACGATCAAGATATATGTGCTTTCCTCTCGTCTACTATCTCTACCTCAACGTCCATCGCTGGTCCTTCATCATCTCGACTGCTGAAGAAGAGCAAAGACCCAGTCACTAGGATTGATAGAAAAGGGAAAAGACGGGCAGAGGAAGATGTGATATTGGATATATCGGAGTCATCAGCTTTGATGGATAAATTTGAGAGATTCGAAAATAGTATATTATCAAAGGTACGTCAAGCACCTCTAAAGACCTTCTCACTCAGTAGCATGAGGATTGACAAGCTGGAATTTTCCAATATAGATCGATTCTCTGACGGATATCCATATAACCTCAGAGACGCCTGATACACTGATAGGAGATACACCTGCTCCAGTTGAAGCCGAGAAGGAGCCAACAACGAAAAAGAAAGCTAAGAAGCGTAAATCGTCTGCAGCCGACGATGCCTTCACCACATCGGAGAAACGCCAGAAGAGTACAGAGAAGGATACTGGCGCCAAATCAGTGAGTTTAGTCGGTGTGATCAAGTATCATGCTGATCTGACGGTAAACAACGATCTACAATAACTCATCTAGACCGCTACCGCTGCTAAACCTAAGTTGACGAAAGAAGAGAAAGAAGCTCTGAAATCTAAAGAAAAGGCCGAGAAGCAGCTACAGAAAGATACATTAAAGGTATATTCTCATGTCAGATCAAGTGATGTATATCAGCTGATCGAGAATAATGCTTCCTGTAGGCTGCTAAGGAAGCTGAGAAATCTTATCAGAGGAAGTTGGCCGAAGTCAATAGGGTAAGTCAATTCTTCCGCGAACTATAGCCCCTTGACCATCATTCATCAATTTCTGATATCTTCGCATGTCCACTCAGCTCCGAGTAAGCAAGAACGATACTGTGCGCGAAATCTATCTATACCTCTCATCCGATCTATCCAAACCCACTTCACCTATCGCCGGAGCCTTACCAGAGATAACCAAACGAATTACCGATAATTACTCTGAAATCAAATTCTTGGATGAAGAGGAATCGACTATAAATGGATTGATCAAATTCAAGCGACATCTGAAAGCTAGATGGGATACAGAGAAGAAACAATTCATACCTTTGGATCAACCAGTGTGGATATGGGAGGGGATATACGTATTGGTGATCAACGCAGAAGAAATTGTCGACAAGATCGCTTCGGCCTTCGAATCACCAGATGAAGAAGAAAGGCTCGACGAATTGAAACTATGGGTATCGGACATCAAGTTGACCTTGAGTCTGACAATAAACGATCAATTGATCATCATGATTAAAGGTTTGCAGAAGTATTATAGTAAGATGAAGTCGCTGGCAAATAAAGAATTTACGGCTGCTGCTCGTGCGGGATTAAATGGTACGACGAGCGCCAATCGAAATCAAGGTGGAAGGAATAGCGGTAGGATTGGACCCGATAAAGAGATTATTGAGATGGCTTTGGTGAGACTGCAGGTGAAACAAAGGTGTTTCTTGGTTCATGGTGAGTCACGTTGCATTAAATTGCTTTTCTCGCGAAATTTTCAAGGAGCGCGATTAGACGAAGGAGAGACTGACAGTGCTACGTTCTCCCTTGAGCAGTCGAAAAGACTGAAGATATCGAAGATTGGCTGTACAACATCGCTGCGGATGTAGCTATAAGACCGGTAAGTTTGATTCTTCCTTCGTGACGATCTAGCATTCCCGCGAATATCCGATTCTCTAGCGACAATCATATCAGCCTTGAGGTGATTTATGCTGATATCATCTTATATTTACAGTACAAACTAATCTCCAAGTCTCATCTCGCCTTTTGTCCTACCGACGGTATCAAAAAAGGATCCAAACCTACCGAAACGTTCGAATTGATGTTACAGGAAGTACAAGGTATAACGCCAAGTGCGTCTATGGGGATAGCCAGCGAATATTCCACTTTCAAGGAATTGATGGAAGCTTTTGAGAAAGCTGAAAGGAGGGGTGGGGTTGAGAGAGCGGAAGGGATGTTGCAAGATTGTGAGGTATGTATATAGCTTCCTCTCCAAACCAGCTTCCTCAATGGGTAGAAGAAATTGCTGATAGTGTGGAGAGCAGATAAAAACGTTGAGGAATGGTACGGCCAATGGAAGGAAGCTGAACAAGGTGAGTTTTGAGGTCTTCTGGAGGTTTCATCAAGTTGATGAGCTGATTTTGTGATGGGTGGTATAGGCATTGGCGAAAAGAGTGTATAACGTATTTAGAGGAGATGATAGTTTGGCTCTGGCAGAACGGAAACGTCAGTCGTATAATGAGTTTTCTTGGTTGATGGAGTAGAATATAGCTTCTAGATTAGATTGGTATCTTGTATTGTTGTATATAGGCATAAAGATAATGCATATCATCACAAGTGATTCTGAAGGTGTATTAAGATCATGGTAACAGACAGTATACATGGATTCTTCCACTCTTCCATACCGACTCAACAAAATCTATCTTCATATGCAAAATACAATTGTGCATTGCGGTTAATCTTTCGATTTCTTACTCTTCTTCTTTGGAGAATCACCAGTCTCATTCTTTCTCTTCTTCTCCTTCTCTTTCTTCTCCTTCTTGTCTTTCACCTTGTCCACTGTGTCTACTTGACTTGAAGGTTCCATGGCAGTATCATCCTGACCCTGGCCATCAACATCCATCGATTTCACAACCGTATGTTCAGGTCCGGGCGTGGTGAACCCGTAGGCTTGATTTCTGAATTTGAGCAAATGCGTTGGCTGACTTCGCTTTGTTCGGGTATTGGCTGGTTCTTGTGTTACAGCTTGGTCTGTAGTTGGGTTCGATAGGAAAGATGGTAAGGCGGGTTCATTGGCTGACGAAGTGGAAGTGGATGGTTGGTCAATTGAAGGTGTTATAATGAGTTTACGAGTTATGGGTTTTGAAGCTATGTTTTTACATTGAATCAGTCCAGTGACAGATGGACAATTGGATACGATTTGTCGTTGATTTTAAGTAAAGTGACGGAGATTACTCACCTACAAACAATTTCCCGCCCTCTTTTACCTTCGGTACCAACAACCTCAACCCGTCCATCTCTTCCCCTCCTTCGACTTTCATTTCCCTCGGCGTACTCTCATCAACGTCCATCCTCATCGAATCGATCGCTCCAGGTCCCGAAGTGGGTTGTCGACCTTGTTCGTCAACTTTCGTCTTGGTATGTATGTTCGTACCGGCTGTGGAGAGAGTGTATGAATGGGATTTAGTCTTGAGTGAGCCGGTTATGGGTCCTGAGGTGTTAGAGGGGAGGGCGAGTTGAAGAGAAGATAGACGGGAGGGTTTTAGCTAAGTCAAAATCATTGAGTAAGTCAAGTTCAATCTCGATGGAAATGAAGATTGAACGAGGGAATCTACTGAAGTGTCAGATGAAAGAGGACAGCCGAACTCACATCTTTAGGTACTCTGATAGCCCAAAGTTCCACACCAGGTTTATTCGCCAGATTATCCCATTCAAAAGGCGATGAGGTGAATGCGGACGATACTTTTAGTTCTGTCATACCTATAGGTGGTTCATATTTCCTGAAATCATTGTCGAACACAGTGTTAGCAACCAGCTCCTCATACCATTTCAATACGGAGCATCTCGTTAGCGTGCTCACCTTAAACTCTTTCCTCTCTTCTCAGCTGCAGTATTAGCAACTTTACTACTCTTCTTATTAGGCGTTATATTCTCCAGGTTTTCCTCACTATCTACTTCACTCTCGCTATCACTGGAAGAAGAGGATGAGCCATTGTCATCATCATTGCCGTTGTCAACGTTGATATCTTGATCTATATTATCAGAGTCGACATCCGAAGGTACCTCCTCGGGTGAGATTGCCTGAGGAGCCTTATCCTTTTTCTGTTTCTTTGATGATTTTACCTTTGGAGGTTGGGACGAGGACGATGCTTTGGCCATATTGTGGTCTTTCTTGCTGGGGTTATATATAGGAGAATAGCAAACTTGAATCGTGTTCATCAGCCTATCCACTCTCAACAATGCTTTGACTTTGGTTGTGATCTTGAAAATTCTTGCTCGACAACGTGCGGACCATGTGGGATGTGCATGTGGGGTGATTGCAGCTAAAACGCGGGGTAGATCAGTCAATCCAACACACGAGAGCATGAACAGATGGATGTCAGTCAAGATGGTAATGCTATCATACCATAGCATACAGTGTCATAGACAGACATATCCACATATGTATGTCAGTCAAGCCATACACGACACCCTGTGACATCCGATGATCGAGCGATAAATTTGAAATGTCACCCTCTTCACCTTCCCTGTTCGTGTCCGACACCGATAATACCCCTTCAAGCACATCTTCATCCCGCCTATCACCCCGGATACACGCTGCGTCAGAATTCGAAATGGACGATCAATCCTCTTTGTCCGAAGATGTGCTGACACCATCTGTATCATCCTTCAATATGGGACCCAAAGTATCACCCTCCCCATCCCCGTCATCTTCGCCTAAGAAGACCGAGGCAGATGATACCACACCTGTAAAGTCGAAATCTACTCCCGGGGTCAAAGGGAAAGGATCAAGTAAAGTCAAAGCTGCAGCAGCAATGTTCGAAACCAAATCAGTATCACCTACTTTCAGATCTATACCAGTGAACACCAGTATCAGTCCAGTCAAGAAATTGACTCCATCTCCAAAAAGATCGCCGTCCACCTCACCCTCACCTTCACCATCACCAATTAGCAAAAACTTGTTGAAATCACCTGAATCGAAGTTGAATTCACCATTCGTCAATCGATCTGCATCTCCTTCTTCTTTATCGGTTAATACACCTTCACCATCTTCAGCAAACATAGAGAAATTCCAAGAAGTCTCTCTGTCGAATGATACCCCTCAAGCTGAATCCCAATCAGACGAAATAGCTACAACGCCCACATCATTGACTCGACAAAGATCCAATCCACCTGTACCAGTGAACATAGCTGATACTCTACCTGAACCTGTTACGACTCCTCCAGCTGAGGAACCGCCTTCGACCCATAACAACAACAATAAAACATCTTTCTTTGGTTCCTCACTAAACTTCGGATTTCCATCTTCCTCTACTTCATCGACCGAACCCGAAGCTGGTCCTTCATCCTCTCAACAACCTTCTCGATCTGGCTCCACGAGCTCTCAGGAAGGTACTTTCGGAGGGTGGAAATCAACCATGACAAGCTTCCTAACTTCCACTCGATCCAATTCCTCCAACAACCCCACCCATGATCATGCCCATACAGTCGAGGAAGATCCAAAGACACCAGTCCGACCAACGATATTAGAGCGTAATCGTTCTGAGGGGAATTCTTCTGCATTCCTCTTACATCGCGTGGACTCGTCGACGGCCTCGAGGGACAGAAGAATATCAGCTCAGCTGGGAGGAGGTCAAGCGATCAGGGAAGGGTTTGAGAGGGTGAAGAACGAGATGGAATCTGCTGCTAGGGAGATGAGAAGGGAAAGAGAAAGCAAAGCTTTGACGGAGAGTGAACATGAAGATGGGACTGAGGAAGAAGAAGAAGAAGAGATGGTAGATTGGAATTTCTGGGGATCGGTTGTTCAGGATTTCGAGAATGTAGCGAGGGAGAGACCGAAAGACTTGAGTAAAGCTATACAAATGGGAATACCACCTGTCATAAGGTGAGTACATTTCATGTTTGACCTGATACATGACGCTGCATAATTTCGTGATAAGGCGATGAGACATACATGTCAGAGTGAAGATTGAACTAATATTATGGTTCACTCGCAGAGGCGCAATCTGGCAATTAATGTCATCCTCCAAATCTACCCCACTGGAAGAAACCTATAAAGCCTTATTGAAGATACCTTCAACTCACGAGAAAGCAATCAAGAAAGATCTCAATAGGACTTTTCCGAATCATAAATATTTTCAGGATAATGCAGGTATAGGTCAAGAAGGGTTGTTCATGGTTGTCAAAGCTTATAGTCTGTGAGTGGTTTCTCGATGTGCTATCGTGTCATGGCTGACTGTGACTTAGGTACGACCCGGAAGTGGGTTACACACAGGGTCTAGCTTTCATAGTAGCAGCTTTACTGTTGAACGTGAGTATCGCTCCTCGCTCTCCATCACTTATTTTGCTGCTGAGGCTTGACCCGACTCATTCTTCTATCATCCGCCTTTCTTCCATGTCTGTTTGGTTCTTCAATGCATTTCGCTAATGCACCGCATAGATGCCAGACGAAGAAGCGTTCTGTGTCCTCGTCCGTCTGATGGACTCTTACAACCTTCGCTCGCACTATACAGCCGAAATGCGAGGGTTGCAACTCCGTCTATTTCAATTTGATCGATTGGTAGAAGAGATCTTACCGCTGTTGCATACACATTTCGTCAGACAAGGTGTGAAAAGCAGTATCTATGCTGCTCAATGGTTTATGACGCTATTCAGTTATCGGTGAGCTGCCTGTCATCTCTTATTGATACCAAAAATACCTCATACGTTCCTAGAGGTGCTGATGTACTGTCTTATGTCTATTCAGATTCCCTTTATCATTGGTCTATCGCGTATTGGATATAGTATTCGCAGAAGGTATAGAAGCGATATTCCGATTCTCACTTGCACTCTTGAAGAAGTCGGAAGATAAATTGTTGGAATTAGAATTTGAACAAATATTGAATTTCCTCCAATCGGATTTATTTGAAGTTTACAGAGTTCACGGTAATTCCAGTCCAATTGCTTCTGCATCGCGTAGTGAGGAGGAAGAAGAATGGAAAGCGAATGAATTTGTCAGAGACGCTTACGAGATACGCATGTAAGTATAAGCGGAACAATCCCTATAATCAAGGAAATATGCTGATGCGGGCTTTGACAGAACACCTTTCATGCTCGATTCGTACGCATCGGAATGGGATGAACAGCAGAAGAATCAGAATAGACATGCACTGGAGATCGATACGTTGAGAAACGCGAATAGGAATTTGAGTGCTCAAGTGTGAGTTCATCTCGTAGCCTGTATGATGAAAGTTGCTGACGGTTCAATTTATATAGGAAACAACTTGAGAGTAGTTTAGCTACCATGTGAGTTGTCAGCTGCTTGTTGAAAGTCTTGCACTAATCGACCAGAGCTGAGCTGATGGACACACTGTGTTCAGGAACCAAGAACATGTCGAATTGGTAAGACAACTCGTGATGAGTAAGATCGAGAAGGAAGAGACTGAGAACGAGCTCGTACGATATAAGATGTTGTGAGTTTTACTACTATCGTTTTACCTTGAACCCATGAGCAAGGGATAGAAACTGATTACACGTATGTTATCGGGTGTTATAGGTATGCCGAACTTGCACATGCTCAACAGGATGCACTGTCGACGCATAGGAGATTGTCAGGAGGGTCTATACAGAGCCAAAATATGGGTTCTAGACCGTCTAGCTAGATCGTTAGCGCTTCGGATGAATCTTGCGAAAGATGACTCCGATATTGATAATCATGGGTACGATAGAGGCATATTTCATCCCCAATGCATATAATATATAATGACATAGCAATGAGGGACGAGTCGTTTGTGATCACATATACATATGCATTGCATTTATAGGATTTCTACCGTTTTATACAACATTGATAACGTATCTCAACTATGATAAATCTACTCTCTCCTCGATATTGATCTTTTTGCTTAAGATCACGATTCTGGCTCTTAAGTGATCAACATCTTTACTATATATCATAATCTTCGTCAACTTCCCTCTGCTGCTGTTGCTGCTGCTGCGTCTGATCCGTCAATCCAACTTCTTCCATATCCTCATCCTCATCTCCATCTTCCTCCGCAACACCATTAGGTTTATCCCCACCATCGCTTCGTTGATCTTGGTCTTGATCTTGGTCCTGATCTTCTTCTTCTGATCCACTTGCATCTTCGTCTTCCTCCTCTTCCTCGTTCTCCGTGAGGTTCAAGTCTGGTTCAGGGACGATATCGAAATTGACTTCACCCAATCTTTGATGAGCAGGGGGAAGTTTGATTAGATCGAATGATTCGGGTAAGATAGGAAGCGGCTGAGAGTTTAGTTCGTGCGCTAGAGTCGCTAGGTACTATGCACATTAAGAGGGATATCATCAGTATCAGAACATCAATACGTTGGGCTGACAGACATATCAAGATACCTCAGGGAGGATCTCGATGAAAACTCACATCTCTAGGAGGAGCTTCGAAGAACTCGTACCGTTTCCTCAATTGAATCGCCAATTCTACATCTTCCTTTTGGATTTTATTGGAGCTTGGTCCACTGCGCGAAGCGTGATCAGATAAAGATTGGGCGGATTGAAGTACGTCTGCTGTATAGCCTGTTTTTGATCAAAACGCTTTCATGAGCTTCCGAGATACATTGTAGAATGATTGAATAGCTCGTTACACCGGACTCATCGTTTTGCCTTGTGTGTTGAGGCGAGGGATAGGAAGACTTACGATGAGCGAAATCCAACAATTGATGTATCACCCTCTCATCCGTATCTTCTATACCTTTTGAAGCCAAGATCAGAGAGATCAATCGTCCGTCCCTCGGAACTGAAAAACACAGAGACTTCATCAGCTGATTCTTTCAGAGCCCAGTCTCAAATCACTCACACGGTCTTGTTTGATTTGCCATGTTGTCTAGCGTAGATGCCCTTCGACGAAGCTGTTATGAACGGTGGAGGGGGATTATAATGATGGATTGATGGATACTGATGTCTGCTCATAACTCACATGGAGAGGACAAGGAATGAGCGATATCGATTGTTGATGAACGGGATCAATTGTTAAAATCACCACGTGGGTACGAAATCAAAAACACGGTGCACGGTCCTCTACCAGATGAGATCACAACATACAACATGAACATGACACAGATATAGTCAACTGATCTTGTATCTAACTCGGTTCATCCTTCCTTGTTTCTGTCTTGATCCTGCAGAGGATATCAGATCACTCGACTATATAAACCACTCAAGCGATACCCTGATCTGAGTCGAATTAGATGATCTCGATACATACCACCGTGAGCTGACAAACGTCGAATGTTGCAAGGCATCACGTCAGCTAACTCAGTACTTCATCTAGTGACACCATGGCGCCCAAATCCAGATCAAAGCAAACCACCTTGTTCTCCCACTTCGACCGCAACCCATCACAAGCCGGACCATCTCGTACCCGAACCACAAGAAATGCCAAACCACTCTTCGACAGGGCATCGGACAGCGAAGGATCCGAAGGGCTGGATCACATCAAGTTGAATAAGGATAAGAAACCTAAGAGCGAGGATCTACCTATGACTCAGAAGAGGAAACTCAAAAAGACCGTCCAAGACTCAGAGTCTGATTTCGATGATCAAGATGAAGATGAGGAAGACTTTGAGGTAGCTGAGACATCTACGCCCAAGAGGAAAGGTAGAGGAGGTGGGAAAAGGAAACATAGAGATGAAGCTTCGGACACGGACCCCGATGAAGAATTCATCTCATACCCTCTACAAGTATATATGCACCCAACCTATAGAGGAACTCACTCTCAGAAAGTTCAAAGGAGGAACGATAGATTGGAAGCTGTTGAAATTGCCCGAAAGAAGAAGAGGGAGGAGAATTTGACGGATGATGAGATTGAAGTTTTCCCTTCTCCACCTAGAAGAGGGACTGGAAAGACGCGTGAGCGAAGTACAATCAATTATGATGAGTCAAGAAAAGGGAAAGGAAAGGCGAGAGACATTGAGGAAGAAGACGAAGATGATGACGATGTTATACCCATATCGCCACCACTCAAGAGAGGCCGAGGTAGACCACCGAAATCCGCTACTACCGCTAAACCACCATCGGCTTCAGTCAGACCTGTAGGAATACCGAAACTGGATTTGAAGAGGACGAGAAGCGAAGTGATAGTGGAGATTCCAAGAATGTCACAAGAGGAAAGAAGGAGTTATACCCCTTTATCAATATCGCAGTCTTCCCAATCGAAGACCGGTTCAAACGGAAAAGGACAAGGAAATGGGAAAGCGGGCGAAGTTCCAGAGTCAAGCTCGAGTAGAGAAAGAGGTCAATCAAGATCGAATATGCCTATCGTCGAGATAAGATCACGGAGAGCTTCACCAGATCATGGATCAGTCTCGAACGATTCCCTACCGCCTATCTTGGAAGTGGAATTGTCAGATAAGGATCTGGACATACTCACTGATAACGGGAAGGAGGATGGGAGTAAAAGGGGATCAACTCGCTCTAAATCACCTATCAAGAGATCTTCACCTATCAAGAGACCTTCCCCATCGAAGCCATCCTCAGCGTCCAGGAACATGCCGCCTGTCGCATCTCGTCGACCATCCCCCTCCCGGTCGCCTTCATCAGATGACCCAGTCGCCGTTGTCCTTCCTTCCAGAAAGTTAGATAAAGGCAAAGGCAAGCAAAAGGCTGTCTCGAGTAGTGATATCGGTAGCGAAGATGAAATTATCAAGAAGAAGAAATCTAAAAAACCTGCTTCGCTCTCACTCAAAACTTCGAACAAGCATAACAAAGCTTCAACTGCAGTCAAGAAGGGTCGAGCCAAGCATAAAATTGTCGATCCAGATGATGATGATACGGGTGCGGCAACAGAGGAAGAGGAAAATATGGTGGATGATTTGCAGATGGATGAGCCGGAGCGATTCAAATCGGCAACGAGATTACGCGAAAGACCTAAAGAAACTGCAGCTCAACGTAATATAAGAAAATTGAAGAACAGACGTTTGGGTATAGTAGAATCCACGACAGAAGATGATTCGGATTCTGACGAAAGTCTTCCTACGCCTACGGGCGCTCGCAACAACGGCAGGTATAACGAGGATGATTTCATCGTCGTGGACGATTCCATGACTGTACAAGTTCAGCTCCCACATGAATTTTCAGTTGATTCGGCCCAGACACCAGAATTCAAATTCAAGGTCGTTTTCCATTATTTAGTCATGTTGATTATGAGAGGGAAGAAGGCTTTCCCATTATCTTCCGAATCATCAAATTACTTCGTACCTCAATTAGCTCATTTCAGAGATAGGATGACTGGGTACAGACAGTTGAGAGTGAGAAGTCAAATTTGGAGAAGTAATTTTGTGAAAGCTTTGGAAAAATACCCTATTTTTGATGTAAGCTGCTTCGAAATCTTGAGATACGTCAGCTTATCCCTTCCATTCGATGAACAGGTAGAAGAGCTCCTCTATGCTGAACCGGGATGTTACGCTTGTCATATGGGCGGAAGAATGAGCCGATCTAGAGTCACATTGGAAGGAGAACCGTACAATAAGGAGACTCATCAACCTCTCGATTCGTCATCTGAATCTGAATCGGAAGAATCGGAGGATTCTGATGTGTCGGAAACTACTAAGAGGAATAGGAAGACGTTGCCTAATTCGCTGTTGATGGGTGAGTCAGGGCTTCCTTGTCTTTACAAGCCAGATAACTGATGCATGATGGCAGGTCGCTTCTGTAAACAGAGAGCAGAGGTGTTCCATCAGATGACTCATTGGGGTGAGCTGCATAGTACTGCCATCCGCTTGTAAGTGTAGCTGATAAATCCAATTACCAGAGGACGAGCTATATCATCGGATTCGAGGGTATTATCGAGACCTCCTTCGAGCAAAGTACAAACCCGTTGCGTCCGATTCCGAAGCTTCCACTCCCGAGTCGGAACAATCATCGGATGAAGATCAAGGGGAAGTGAAGAGGAGGAGGGAAGATAGGAAACAGCGTAAAATCCGGACGGAAGCTCGGTGTGAGAAATTGAGGAAAAAAGGGTTACCAGAGAAGTATAAGGATGTGGATGCTGTGACGGAGTGGATGGATAAGATGGGGTATCAGAATAAGGATTTCAGGTGGATCGAAAGGTTGATTGAGACCAGCGGGCAGCTGGAGCATGATAAGAGGAAAGATGAGTAAGAGTGGGAGGCATGCCGAGGAATCTAGAGGAGAGGAATGATTACGGCAAACACCATTACAAATCTCGATGGAATTGTACTCAGCACATGGGATTTGTGCGGGAATGAACTTGATGAGGAAGAGTCGTTATGATATAAATTGAGCATTCTCAAGCAATCCTAAATTTGTATATATCATTTATTGTAGTTATGTTTTGTCGGATCATCAATCATACAATCTACGAACAAGAGCAATGCGAGAGTATGAATATGAATATTTGGGTGTATTCATTCCTATAGCTATAAAACCCGTGTATCAAGATGATTGAGAAGAAGAAAAAAAAAACATTATAATGAATGTGGGGACACTACTGTACAGTATTATGCTGTATACTGCATTGTAGTGCGATGTTCGATTAGATCCATAATCTCCCCAAAACCAAAGCGATAATCGAAACTTTCAATGCACTTTCGATATCCCCTGGCCCCCGCATACTTCTCAAAGCGAAACTCTCAGCCTGAGTCGAGCTTGCAGTAGCAGCTGAGCTGGTTTGAGTCGCAGAAGTAGTCGAAGGAGCTTGGGTATTTCCTACGCCAATTACGTTGGTGGTGGTGGTTCGAGATTCGGCTTCGGATGCTGCTGAGCTTGCACTGTTTCCCAGCTCATGCGATCAGTATTATAAAGTAAAGTTCATATTGACGAGGAAGGAAGGGAGGGGGAGAGGATGGCTTACGCTGAGTCGGCTCTTTCGTGGTTGTTTTGAGATTCAATCATGAGAGTATCGATCAGCTAAACATAAATAGCAAACAGAGACGAGGATCAGTACAATCGGTCAATCTAACGAAATAAGTTGTAGGATCAGTATTCCTTCACTCACATGAACCACCCCGTTTGATACTGGTATATCACTCCTCAAGATAGACGCTCTATATTGACCGACCGATACGAACTTCTTACCTTGATCGTCGGCCAGGTAAATTAATGGCATACCTGCTGAAGTGATGTAGGCGTTACCTGGATTGAGATCCGGTGAATAGACCGTTGAGCCATTCAAGACCTGTAGGAGAAGACCAAAATCAGATCCGAATGACGTACTACTACCAGCTGTATTCAACTAGGAGCAACACGCAGTTTCGAGGTACGACACTCACATGGTTGAGAAGTACATTCCTCTTTTCATCATTACCCAGCCCAGTGAAATTGGTCGCACCGTCGATAGCAGCGTTGACAGGTATGAAGAATGTACAGCCGTGACATTCCGAAGACAAGGTATCGTTCAGATCTGCATCGGATATCGCTGATATCGCTGAGGTAGCTCCGAGGTTGGCAGCGATGGCTAAGCCGGATTGAGAGAGGATTTTGAGGAGTGGGGAGGGCTAGGTGATGAGAGTGATGTAAGCGGGGAAGTTTCACTAATGAGAGCACTTACAACTGCTAAGATCTACGAACATCACATGAGATAGAATGATCAGCCCAGTCATATGTGCCACAAGTGAGTAGACCTACCTTATCAATCGGTTGGATATGTAAATTGGAATAAACGAATTGTTCTCCTGCGCTAGTAGCATTCCAATTACCACCTCTGACCAACACCGTACCATCATTGACATCCTGCCCCGTCGTGGCGTTTACTGCCGTCTCAAGGACGATCACCTGAGTCTGGTCTCCTGGAAGATCGACTGTGGGAGAACGGAGCTCGGTGAAGGCGATGGTGTGATGTCGGATCGGGGCGATGTCCGTAGATGAGTTGAGGGTTGCCTGGACGATCTACGTTCAAACAAAAAGGATACGGTCAGTCATATATATATATATAGAAGACAACAAGTGAATACTGCGAGGTTGAAATGACGACTACAAAGTCCATTTGAAACGAGGATTATTTGGACAAGTGATCAACTCACATGATAGGATAGCAAAGACACCAGATCACCATTAGCAGGAGGTTGTGACAAACCACTACTATCCCATGCCTACGTGTATAACCGATATGACAAAACCATCAATCAGTAAGTCGAGTCGTTCTTTCTGGACGTGACCAAATCGACAGACTCACAGCATTGTTCGGTGCGTAGATTGTAAACTGGTCATCCGAATACAACTTATTGATCAAATCGGGTCCAATGTCCGTATGGTTCGCAACGACTATAGCATTCCATAAACCGGATAAACCATTGTTGATCAAGGATGATTCGAGGCCAGAGAAGTATGCTGTAGCATTATCAGCTGGTAGAGCTTGGACCGATAGGCTGAGTAAGGCGGAGAAGAGGAGTGTCGATTTTAACATTGCTGCTGATATTTTCTACTCCTAGGCTGTGAATCTGATGCTTGTGTAGTTGAGAGGGTGGCTTTATATACTGCTGACAATGACTTGGAAGAAGGGTTGGTGTTGATGGATATGAAGTCAGAGATAATGCTCAATGTCAATTCGACGTCACTTCTGTCAGTAAGGCAACATCCCTTGTTCCTCGGATGTTGAATTGCTCATACACCCATACACTCATACACGTTGACAAGGGGATGTTTCCTTATTCGTGTTCTGATGTGGATAGCTGCAACACGATGTTATCTCGTGTTTTGATGTATTTTGATGTATAATGATCTCATCGTTGTTCTGTTGTGTCATGTCCAGGAACGATCAATTACCTCAATTGCGGTTATAACATGGAGATCGTCAGAAGTTGTTGACGATGATTGATGATGTCAGTAGAGCTAGACACTTGGGTGCCAAGGATTTCAACACAGGTTGTCAGCCTGCTACGACCGACTGCCTGCTGATGCACATCGTTGATGCATGCAAGATGGGAAGAACTGATTGTTGTAGAAGGGTTCACTTCTGTGAAGACAAGCTGGGAGCCAGCAGAATTACATCACGTGCCAAACACGTGGTTTAAATCTCGGATCTCGGATGTTTCGAAAAGTCGAAACAAAAAAGTTGGAACTGTTGTCGATTTGAGTGATGGATTTTCTGATTGTGACCGCTCAAGAAATCAACGATCGGGGAATCCCAGGAAGATTCGATATGGTCTTGGCTCCTCGCTCTAGATCGATACTCCGTCTGCCTAGACGTGCGATCTTCGGTGTACCTGCTGTTGCCTACCCCAAAGTCAACATATCATGTCCTTGTGGATGTTCCCAGTTCAAACCTTCCATTTCCTCTTCGCATCTGCAGAATCGATCATACACAAGTACGACGGTAGCCACAGGTCATAGGAATGTACCGGAAGTGATTCTCAGTATACGGCAGAGACGTAGATACACGACCGAGGCTGCAAAAGATCAGACTCCAGATCAATGGTGTACCGAGATAGAAGAGAGACAGGGGAAATTGATCGAAAGTGCCAAAGCTAGAGTGGAGTTGTATAAGAAGACGATAGAGCAGGTATGTAGTCTCTACCAACGACAAATCTGCAAGCAAGTGACGAGGTGAAAAAGCTAAGACTTCTTATTATGCTGTGATAGGAAATGGAAGTGACCGATGTTCAAGGTCAGATTGCTCGAGCGAAGATACAGCGAGAATTAGGTCCTTTAGCTCAATTGTGGGACAAATATGTTACTGTGAGGAAGGTGAGGATTTGGATTACTCTGGAAAGTGGTGATTTCTTCTGATCCCTTCAATTGGTCATTCAGTCAATAATAGATCTTCAACCTGAACTGGACGATCCCGATCCCACATTACGAGATCTATTCCTCACCGAGCACACAGATCTATGTACCGAACTCGATACGCTCTTAACTGATCAACTACCCAAATTACTCTTACCGACCCCCTCCACAGCTTTATTACCATGTATGATTTCTCTCAATGCTGGTGTCGGCGGACTGGAGTCTGCCTTGTGTACAGAAGACCTGGCAAGGATGTATGTCCGTTTCGCCGAGAAAAAGGGATGGAAAATCGAAGAGTTGTCCAAAGTTGAAGGGTCAGGTGGGAAAGGTGGTGGAGGAATTAGAGAATTGACTTTGAAGTTCGATCATTCACCTTATGCCTCCCAAGATGAAGAAGAGATCTTTGGGTTGATGCAATGGGAGAAGGGTGTACATAGGATACAGCGGATACCTGTCAATGAGACTATGGGTAGGATACATACGAGTACAGTTGCTGTTGTTGTAAGTCTTACCTCAGTCGACAAGCTCAAGTACATTGTACCTTTCAAACGCAAGCAGAGACAAGAGCTGACCATACACCGGAACACGCAGGTTTTACCCATATATCCCGATACGGAAGAATCCCCTTTAGTCGATCCGAAAGACGTCAAGATCGACGTAATGCGAGCGAGAGGAGCAGGAGGTCAACATGTAAACAGAACCGAATCGGCCGTTCGTCTAACTCATATACCAACGGGTATAACTGTATCCATGCAAGATTCGAGATCACAACATCAGGTGAGTCATGATCAGCTGTCCACTTGCTGTCGCTCTATCAGTATTGCTGACAATCTGTATGTTGGGCTTCGAAATAGAACCGAGCGTGGGCGTGGGACATTCTAAGAGCGAGATTGAGCGAGAAGAAACATAACGAAGAGGTCGAAGCTCGTAGGGCTAGTAGGAGGGATCAGGTCAAAGGCGCTGACAGGAGCGATAAGATCAGGACGTATAACTTCAATCAGGTGGGTTATACTTGTGTCCCCTTGCCCACTCTCTGACGTTTCGCGGGTTAGGGGCTCTTACACAATAATCAATGGACATTGATCATTGCAGTGCATTTTGGAAATGGTCGATAAATGTAACTATCATCGCTAACGGACTTTTTCTTCCACAGGACCGACTTACGGACCATAGATTTGGATTCACCATCACCGGCCTCCAGAACGTATTAGATGGAGATGGGTTGGAAGATGTGATCACGATGATGAAACGTGATTTACAAGAGAGAAGGCTAGAAACTCTGTTACAAGGTGAAGAAGATATAGATTATTAGAGCATATAGATCACTAAGCATACATACGACTTGAACCCCCAACTCATTTTTGATGACTATAATGACATTATGCATCGCATCGACAAAGCGAGACACTGGAGTGGAATGGACTGAACCGCCAGATATCATGGATCTCTCTGTCGTTCCGACGACGAATGATCGGAGGGGTTCTATTTCCGCTGTCATCCATTAAGAGTGAGCGATATGTAGAGTAATTAGCCATAAGTCGCTTTCTACCCATATCTTATTATCTCAATCCCAACTCAGGACTTCATGCTCCACCACCACCAAAGAATTTCCTAATATCGCCCTGCTTCTGATCATATCCCGTTGACCCAATCCCTCCTTTCTGTCTATGAACACCCTCAAGATGCTTCGTCACGTCCGTACACAGTATCCTCATCGTCAAACCAGGTAAGCGCTCATCATCTTCTTCCAACGGTGGAGGAGAGGCGGGTGAGGAAGAAGGGGAGACCGGGCCGGAAGGGTTGGTGGTGATATTGGCTGGAGTGGGCTTGCGGGAGGATTCATCAATGTATCCTAGTTCTGCTCGATACCATCCGGTCTATTAATTAGTCAAAAATACAGTATCAGTATGTTAACGACTTCCTGAATTTATGCTTAGCTGACTGTGAAGAGATACTTACATTCGTCATTCCTATTTGACAGTACGCTCATACCGTCAGCGATGTCCATATTGATCAGTCAATTAAAGGGTGAACGCCTATTCGAGCCAATCAAAGCGATCTGACTCATTACTCACCTTTATATCCCCATTCCAACGGTTTATGATCCCTTCTCCTAGCCAGCAGAGCACCCAGAAACTCCGCATTGAAAATTCCATGAGCTACCACGACGACATGTCGGGACAGGGGTGGTTGACCGTGACATTCCGAAAGGATAGGTTCGATAAAGCGTTTAATCCTGAAAAGTCGAACATGAAATCAAGGTCAAAATCGATCAAGGTCAAAATCGATATCAGCAGAGGTAGTGATAGATCGAATTGAGAGGAGGAACATCTGACTTACGCCTCATTCGCTCTATCTCTGACATCATTCAGACTCTCACCATTCTCAAATTTGAATGATCGACCGGATTTCCTCTGCCATCCGCCCTTCTCACCAAATGGTTTACGTTCGGCTAAATAGATATTCAGATAGATAAGATCAGTCACATTCGTAGTCCTTTGGATCCTCAAGAGATACCATATGTATCAACGTTACTGAATCGCGCAAAAGGAAGTGAGGAGTTCCCCACTCACCATCCCCAAAATGCTGTTCTCTCAGAAGCTCAGATGTGATCATCTGACATTTCGGTTCAGGCTGATGACGATGTATCTGTTGAGCCTACCATACACGATACATAAAATTGCATTGAAGTCAGTCGCCGTCTATTTCGTACGAGTGATAAGGAGAGGAAATACTCACAGTCCAATTAGCTCTTAATAGATCAGAAGCGAATATATGATGTATCTTCGTAGTTTTGAATGATTCCCCAAGAGCTTTGGCTTGCTATGGACGATCGCAGATATTAGGTAGGTTTTGTCTTCCAAATTTCCAGAGATTGTAATCCCGCTGTTGAATACATTGATCAAACTCACATTCATACCTAATATGCATTTGATCAGCACGATATTGATTCACAAATTACTTCAGGCTTGATTATCGATATGGAGTTTTAAGCTCACCATGTACGGATAAAGGTGCATCTGCCCAACCTGCCCAGACGGCCTTGAGATTATCTGTAGATGTTCATATATGGTTAGAGCCCGTATATGAAGATCCTCCTTACCAGTTTGAGGGATGTATTTCGTACCTGTCGATTCACCGTGTCTTACCTGAAGACGAAAGAAGTCGAATGGAATTAGCCAAACAGCTTCCACAATGTGTTAGAATTGACTCACTATAGTCAGTGTTATCATCTTTCACTCTCGTGCTTGTTTCCACACAACTCTGTGTGCGACGTGAAAAGCAGATGTATGTAAAGCTATGACATGAAAAACGAACAACGGGCATCGAGCATTCGTAGATGTTGGTCAAATAACTCAGCTCGCGATTGGATAACCGGCCGGTTACATCATCCCGCAGATTAATGCCCGTGCGAGTCAACACATGAAACACGACTACTGCACCACACCCTGCAAAGGTACCATCAAAAACAAATCCTTCAAAGGACCCTCCTTCCTTTGGAATTTTCTTGTGCGATATATAAGAGCGGTTAATAGCCATGTTTCTCATCTACGGCCATAGAACCCAAAAAGCACCGCATCCCGTCCGCTCTGCGAAGTTAACTTGGGTATCGCTCGGTTAGTACCAAGGTGGGGGACCACTTGGGAATCCCGGGTGCTGTAGTTTTTTTCTTCTCGTTTTCGTTGCTCAAACAAGTGAAGAATTGAAAGAAATATCAACGAAAAGCTCCAAAAAATCCATCTTTTTATTCATCAGTGTTGAAGGAGGGGGAATGAGGATCATGCATGTGTAGATCAGGGTCGGTGGTGCGAGTGTGCGTGTGTGCGTGTGTGCATGAGGGTCCGTGTGTACAAGGGGTCAGTGCATGGTGTACGTGCGGGCGTGCTAAAACGATATGGATCTCATTGATTGTCCTTGCTGAATCCATGAGATACTACTGGTCATACGATGGCCAGATCTGATTTGGATATCTATTTATATACATGAATCTGTTTCTAAGTTGTTTAAATAGGTAGGTATATATATAGTATGTGTTAGATCCAAGATTTCGACACCCAAGAGGACCTAAGAACATCTCATCGACTGTCCTTCTTTTCATCAATTAAACGTACTTTCATGGCTCTATCCCTTATATGTCATAGCTTCTCTATCATCCGCCGTTAATCTACCCCATTCGAGACATAATCTATATACGTAGACTAAACATGGTATCACGAACAATCAGCTTCTTGTTCTCTCTTCGACATTTTGATCTTTGATCAGGAATGGATGAGGTCCAGTCAAAAAGCAAAATACTCACTCTCCATATCAATCTTCCTACCAACAGTGAACATCCAATCTCTACCTGCCTTTGCGATCTTTCTCAACTCGGCATCGGTATCTAGTTTCCTGGTGGTCAAGCCGGGAGCCTGGAACGTCCCTCGAGTAGCGTTGGAAGCTTCTAACATCGCTTCTGACGGTCCTGAGAAATAGGCATGGACATTGTATATCTCTTGGTACATCTGAGAAATCGGAATGTAATGTAGCCTAAAAAAATCTCGGTTGTTAGCATCGAGGAGTCACATAATCTCCGATGCACTTACCATGGTTGTAACCATTCAGACATGAATTCAGTATAGACCGTAGATTTCAATACGGCACTTTCAGATTTCAGCTAATCAGGTAACGATCTCAATTAGCAAGTCCTTCATTAAGAGCACCCGTGGCAACAATGCGAAATGGCCCAACTCACCAAAGCGAACAATCGAGCAGAATAACCCATACCATCAATATCAATCAGATATTTGTGTCTCCAATTTTCACCCAATGGGACTGCGTCCGCAAATCTATGATCCTTCCTCATACCATCACATCCACCGGGATATTGGGTACATCCGACGGCTTTGGTGAATGCTACATCCATCATATCTTGATTGAGCTGTCCGATGGGTACCGAGGCAGAAACGAAATTGTTGGTTCCGGGTGGATCAGCAAAGACAACGGTTTTATTGACGTCGGATGAGTCGGAAGTCATCTTGATGAATCTGAGAAGTGGGTTTGGTTTGAATCGAGCACAATGGTCAGTTTTGCAATCCAGTTGACAGAAGGTGACAAGAAGGCAACCTTTCTACCGCCCAACTTGGTCGTTAAAATTCTCCACTCACCTGTGTCGTTGATACTGAGCCAAGAAACCTGGTGGACTCGAACCACCTCCAGTCGTGGCACCTCTCCAGAAGATGTCATCTGACTTCTCTTCCCACGCAGTCTCCATATCATCTACATCTTTGATCACCATATTTACCGGGTCCCAACCGTAGGTATATCTCTTGGTGGAAGAAAAGTAATAATGAGAAGGGATGAGGATATCCGAGTATCCCACTCCCTTTGCAGGCGAGAACATGGGATACAAAGCATGGATGGTACGCCAATCAGAGAAGAAATGACCTTGGTTGTAATGTGCCCATGGATGAGCGCAGAAATCGTATTTATCATCCACACCAGCGGGGAAATAGAAATCTTCAGATACAGCATCACTCGTTATACCAGCGTTGGCCAATCTGGATATAGGTGCTTGACCTTCTTTCAAATGTGATCGTAAAGAACCGAATAATCGTCTTGCTTGAGAGGAAGGTTCACATGTTCGCCGATAGGCTTCCCAGACATTACCGTCGCCTCGCCAGTCGGGGATGAACTCGCCTCCTAAGACATGCTCGATACCAACTATGGGGAAGTCGGGGTTAGCGAGAACAATGATTTGCTCTTGAGCATGATCTCGGATCTAACAACAGTTTCCGATCATTTGCTTCACCATATTCCGATCCGTCTCCGTCCATTTCGTGGCTCTTGAATCTACCCATTCCTTCTCCATTTTCCAGATCATACACACTAGAATGGAATTTACTCACGAGAACTGTCCGCCGTCAAATTACTAAACAAATTTTCTTCCCAAGGAACCAAAATTCTTCCTTCTGCTTTTTCATTAATTGGGAAATCCATGTCGGGCAACTTAGCTTGAAATTTCTCTAACATGACTCTAAAACCCTTTGCTCTCGCTCCAACTTCCGAGTCGTCGAATCCTTTAGATACATCAATAGTCCTAGTTTGACCTTTTTCAATCCTTACTAGATCTACTGAAGGGAGGAAACCAACTTGAATACATCTTCTTCTCAATTCTTCTCCAGAGAATAACCAAAATGGTTTCAAATCTCTTATCAATTGATCATATTCGTCGATTATAATTGAATTGTGCGATTTGGCAAATTCATACCATTCATCAAAACCTTTAGGTGGATTCATACCGTATCTTCTCTTATATTCTTCGACGGCCTCATGGAGTGATTTAGACTGACGACGAATTTTAGCATCGTACTCCTTTTCAGCATCTGCCATGAGCTTTGGAATGGGATGATGGATTGGTGGACGAGGAGCTTGAGCTTTGGCTCGAAGGAATTTAGATCGAATGACGGATGAAGATGCCGTGGTCCATCGTTGAGTATGGGCGAGAAGCTTGTTGGATCCTGGGAAGAGGAAGTGTAATAGGAATAACAAAGAAAACAAGAGTCCTGCCAAGGCGAGAACCCTATTACGGGACGCTATGCCTTTTGGAACGGGCATGTTGGATGGCAAAGCAGGATGAGAGCGTAGGACCTGTGAGAGAAGCGTGAATAGATGATGATGAGATGAATTGTTGCTTGATGCTCGCTCAAAGTCGCGAATGGAGGAACGAGGGGATGAGAATAAAGCTTTAAACTCTACGCGTGGCAAGTTACCGTATGTGGCAATTATCGAATGGGATGATCATACAAGTCAAGTTACATATACTGTACAAGCAACAATACGTATAACAATCAAAGCTACAATACGAGCAGAAGTATGAGGCAGTAAGGAGACAATAACCAAAGAAGCAGTTGACGATCTCAACGCGACATCCCCACCTATCGTTCCTCAGCGTCATCCCCCACCCCTTCAAAAGCCAATCGATCTCGCTCCATCATCTTCCTAATTCTTTCCTTATCGTCCTGACCCAATGAGAACCTTGATGATTTCTTGTGTTTATATGTGTTACTGGTGTTCCTGTTCGAAGGTTTCTGTCCCGAGAAGGATGGGTTATATGCAATCAAACTTGCAGCTGAAGACATCTTCGATGAAGTCTTAACAATATTCACGGGCGATTCTTCCCGTTTGATCACTATTGGAGGTGACGGTTCAGGTCCAAAATCATCACTCTCTTCCTTCATGTAATCCACTCTCTTTCTCTTCCTAGGTGACTCCTCTTCCGTCTCGTACTCTTCCATATGTCTAGCAGCGGTATTGCCCATTTGAGGCATCCCACCTGATATACCTATACCAACCATGTGTAGCAATTCATCCGGTCTCATAGGTGGTAGTCCACTCATCCGGAATATTTGCTCTTTCGACATCGATGATCTGCTTGAACTTGATTTTCCCTCGTGATTGTTGGCAAACTTGGTGGGCGGTATTAGTGATGTAGACAGGATGGCTCTTTGATCGCCTGATGATCCACCCAGACCTATGACTTTCATCCTCTCCAATCCCTCCAAAAATCCTTTCCCGTATTTCTGCTCAAAGTACAAGTTCCTCTCCCGAATAATAGCCTCAGAACCTCCTTCATCTACACAATCACTCAAAAATTCAGGTAAGAGGTAATAGTCCATTCCCTTCAATCCGGCTGTAACAGTATTGGGCGAAACAGATTTGGGCTCGAATAATTTAACCAGATTTTGCAGTTCAGGTAACGGCGAGTGTCTTGCCAGAGGAACGTTCTATCACACAGGTCACATTTCAGTCCCCTCGACCTGGCGTCGTAAAGGCAGCTGAACTTACGATGTTGTAAGGCCATGGACCTTCTCCCAAAGCAGCTTTACCCAACCTATCCAAGAAATCCTGATGCTCCATCGCCCAAGAAGCCTCCTTTACTTCTACCATATTCACACTGACTATCCTCTTATCAAGATTGTACACCGGTTTCCGATTCCCACTTTCAAATCTTCTACATGCCATGCATTTATGTGTTCTTTCGCACGCGTGAAATCGAGTTGAATGGGCATCTGTGGTAGTGCACATGAGAAGGTATGGATCGGTCTCGATGGCTGTATAGATGGATCGCTTGTACCGGTCGACGTGTACCTGTTGCGTTGCATAGGTCATGGAGAAGTCAGCTCCTTATAATGGACACTCGTATTGGGGTACGCTCACAGGCTCGTTGAGGTATCTGGCTACTTCCTTGACGACATATTCCCACCTGCAGAAAGGTTTATCAGCTAACGCCGCAGCCCGTGGGGTCATATACGCCGACGTTGGCTCACCCGAAACACCAAGTATCGAGGAAGAAAATAGTATTCTCGGGAAATAGACTCATCTGCTCGACCAGATCTTGAAGTATGGGTTCCTGGTCCAATGGTCAGCTGCGCTTCCAAGCACAGTATACAGATCAACGAACTCACTCTATCAGGCATATCACCTGTTCCCAAGCTATATCAAACATTGTCAGCTAGTAAATGTACCCGTCTATTGTAAAGCTCACATAGCTCCGGTGTCCAAGTAGATTCTGTCCAATATCCTTCGTCCACCACGTACACCTCTTCTTGAACCCGCGTGCGTCGACAAGGGCGCCAAGAAAGGTTGTATCGCTGGTTCTCTACCAAGCGTCTGGATGAACAGCTTGTCTGCCCTTATATCACCGGTATGTAGTACAGCTTTAGTAGGAGATGTGATGAGAAACCTGTTATATTGGAATTGCTGTAAACTAATCTGTCGCATACTTTTTCCCAGATGCGCTCAATTTTCACCCACATGGTGGATCCTGGACAATGATTCGCATCTAGTAGCGTTATGGTGACTGTCTGAGGTTTCCCATCTTCGTACCCTATTTTGTACTCTTTCGGAAATCCATATGGAACCGCTTCCTGAGTAATTGAGCAGATCAGCGATGCCAGTTTTCAGAAGATCACGGAATCGGTCGATCTCATCGACGCAAGGGTGCTTTGTGGATCGAATGAAATCTGGATATGTCAAACTCACTATTCTATCAACCATCTTTTCATCCTTTCCTTTCCCTTCCACCCTCCTCCTCAATCCAGGATATTTCAACCTCCTCACCTCCCTCTTACCTTCTTCCAAGAGCCCTCGATCCACTTCAGCCTCCAAAGCCAATAACATCCGCTTTGTATCGGGAGAACAGATGATCTTGCCCGTGAAGCTATCACTCAATCCCATGAGGTGATCGGAATGCACATGCGTGAGGAGGAAGAGCTGAGCATTGGGTGCTGGTTTGAGGGGATAAGGATGAGTAGAGCACGAAGGTAGGGAAGGGAGGAGGGTCGACGGGGAGGAAGGGAGGAAACAATCCACTCTGATTGTGGGGAATTCGAGGAGGTGGCCGTCTGTACGAGATGTCAGCTGTGGTTTCTTCCCATGAACATTGCCGAGTGAGCTCACTGTATATACCAGCCATTGCAGCTCGCGGATCAGGATGAGTTGTGTTGTACCACACCCATGTTGTTCAGAGGAGGGAAGAAGAGAAGGGAGTGCACGTTTGGTGGACGATGCGAGTGGAGGTGGTGGAGGTGAACATGGAATGGTTGACTGGACTTTGGGTTGTATGTACAATGCCAGTGTATAGTGTATACCTTATATTCACTGCCCATTTAAGCGTCGAGGTAGCCGTGCCTGAGGCTCGAAGAATGACGCGACGTCACTGTGAACCCCAACCTGTTGTCTCCAGATTAGCAGACTGCAGATTCTTGGCTGGGACTTGGATCGTCATCACCCATATCCCATAATCGCAACATCCATCCCACCACATCCCATCCCATCTATTCATCTACCCTCCATCACTTCATATCTTTACACAACATCACAACACCTCAGATGCCGAGCATCTTATCCCGATTCAAACGATCTCCCTCCACTTCCTCAACCACATCCGAAGGTGAACTCATCGCCGACAAGCTCAGCGGGTCAGAGGACGACCAACACCCAACTTCATCTCGTAATCGCAGCATCAGCAATAGCGGATCACCTGGCGCAGGTGCAAGCGGTAGTCTCTTTGTAGAGAACTTTGACAATACTTCAACCAGTGGAGGTTCACCGATCAAAAGGCATATCACACCTAGTCCAAGGAACAAACCTTCTCCACTCGCCGTACCACCAAGCAGTAATAGTAAGAATCGTCAACCGCTAGGTACACCGAAACTGGTGTTAACTGAAGAAGGATCCAATTCACCCAGAAGTTTCAGTAGTTCACCGGTGGTAACCAGTCCGACATCAATACATTCGAGGAATCGTCCGAATCCAGGTTTAGGGCTGAGTGACACCTTCTCACAAGTGAGTTTGACCTTCTCGATCACACCATCTTATAAGACCACAATCTGACACATATGTGTACTTGCTCTTATAGGATATCTCAGAAGACGATTTAGAGACACCAACAGCATACGACAGTTCATTCACTGGCTTTTCTAAAATGTCTGTACCATCCATTGCACCGCCCGTCGACTCTTCCCCAAGGGCAAGATCGGAGTCGATCATATCTTCCAACGGTGGAGGAGGTAGATCTCGTACGGGATCGATACTATCCAAGAATAAAGATATGATCTCACCACCCTTATCCCCTAATGCACTACAACCCGTTGATTCTCGCCAGACCAGCGCGAGTAAGAAATCCATCACCTCAAAGAAGAAGAAAAGGACCAAATCCATCACCTCCAATTCAGGTATTGCAGCAGCATTGGCAAAAGGTGGTTTACACCTTGCTCATCCTGGATCTGGAACTGCTCTGACGCCCGAAGAAAGCGGTACAAAGAAATCCAAGAGAGGTTCCCTGCTGCACAAGAGGAGTCCATTCTTGACTACCAAAAGGGACGATGGTGATATGGATGATGATGCAAGTAATGGTAACACAGATGATTATGATGGTGAAGAAGGTGGCTTCGACGTGGATGAATTCGATGATGATGATGACTCGGATAGTGATCTGGATGATGATTTACCAGTCACTGGATTTGCAGTGGCAAGTAATAGGAGAAATGCAGATTTTCATACTTTGTTCCCATCGATTGATGAAGGTGATTATTTGATTGAGGGTGAGTAACTGATTATACAATATACGATCATTCCCTTTCCTTCTTGTATTGTATACACACATTTGCTGATAATAGGTTTGAATGTTTGAATTAGATTACGGCTGTGCGTTATCAAAGGATATTCTGTTACAAGGAAGGCTATACGTATCGGAGAATCATCTATGCTTTCATGCCAACATCCTAGGCTGGGTAACCGATGTGAGTAGATCAAGGCGATCTATTGAATTTGCACATTTGCACAGCCCTGATTTGATTGCTTATACCTGACATCCTCCTCCTGTTAGGTCGTCGTGGCATTCGCGGACATCCGGACAATCGAAAAGAAGATGACCGCATTGGTCATCCCTAATGCTATTCAAGTATCTACAGGTAACGCAAAGGTGTGTCTTATCTTTCCGTTATTGTAGATCAATGATATGGAGATGTTTGCGCTCACAAATCATGATGATCAGTACACATTTGCCTCTCTCATCGCTAGAGATTCGACATACGACGTGATGATGAATATCTGGCGACTATGTAATCCCAATGCAGTCATGTCTAGTGTATCTCTAGCCAATACGAACAATTTAGGTTCAAGACCTGGTTCAGTTGTTGGAGACGAAGATGGTCCTGCGACCGGTGGTAGTGGAGCGGGAGGAGGGACAACATCAAAAGGACATGCGCCCACACAATGTGCATGTGGTAAAGAGGGAAAACATTACAACGAGACTGCTTTGGAAACGACTTTCCCCTCTACACCGGAGAAGATATACGAGTTGATGTTCAATAGTGCATGGTTCAAGAATTTCCTGAGTGACAACCAGAAGTTGAGAGGTGAGTGCAAACGTCATCACTGCATGACTTGAGCCATCCATACTCTGCCATAGTTCAAGTATAAGGGAAAACAAGCTTACAATCTGATGATATCAGATATCGAATGCTCTGAATGGCGTCCTATCTCACCATCCAACTCCCTCCTCACTCGCTCCGCTTCATATATCAAACCACTTAACGGATCGATAGGACCGAAGCAGACCAAATGTCATATCACGGATGAACATGAACATTTAGATTTCGACGATTACATATCCCTCATCACTACTACCAAGACGCCCGATGTACCTTCAGGAGGAGTGTTCAGCGTAAAGACGAGGACGTGTTTGATGTGGGCAGGTAGAAACAGCACGAAAGTCGTAGTGACTACTACTGTTGAATGGACGGGGAAGAGTTGGGTGAAGGGTGAGTAAGAGACTCCATCTTCAATCGATCTTGATTTTAATTGAATCCTACTTCATATCTATCCTAAAGTCGTCATACTCGCTCTCGTCCATGGGCGTGAAAGCTAATAGAACCATTGCAACACAGGCATCATCGAGAAATCAGCTATCGAAGGTCAAAAGACCTACCACGACGACCTCGAAACGGGTATGCGACAGTATATCAAAGAGAACTCTAGCGAGTTTGCAGTAGAGGGAGGCGCAGGGGATGAAGAGATTGAAGAGACCAATGCAGAGGGACAAGAATCCAAAGAAAATCAAAAGGAAACTGAAGCTTCTGCTTATGCTAATGAGAATAAGAGAAAGAGGAAAGAAGAGGATATGGGAATGTTACAATCTGGATTTGATTCTTTAATCTCAGGTATCAAATCGATCTTCAGTGGTATAAAAGGTATAGGAGAAAGTTTAGAAGACTTGTTGTCGGATACCCCATTCAAAGTGCAGAATCTGATGGGGATGTTGATTGTTTTATTGGTCATTTCGAATATATGGACTTATCTTTCCATCGATAGAAGTGCGATCAAAGAAAGGAGATATAAGAAATTAGGTGGATCAGGATCAGGATCAGGTGCAGGAGATAAGGATAGAGATATTGAGGATGTGGTTAGAAGAGTTTTGGAAGGTAGAAGGGAGATTGGATCACCGAAAGAGGAAGTAAAAGAGTTGATAAGGGTTTTAGATGATGTAGAAATTAGGGTGAACAAGTTGAGGGAGAATGTCGAGAATGTTAAATTGGATGATGTAGATTAGAGGAATAGGATAATGTCATCTTGACGATCATTCGCTTGTCCTCTGTAGGAAATTAATGTGATAGTGGTATTTCATTTTAATTGTTTTTGTTCCGAGGTCTTGAATATATGATATATGATATACGATATACGATATACGATGTGGATTGTTTGTACCGGTTAGATTCATATACCTCTTTCTCACATACATTATTATTATTTGTTCTTGTCTGTTTGTTGTCATGCATTCTCCACATTTCGGATCATCAGTTCTTTAATTACTTCTTGAACGGAGAAATGGTTTATAACACAGTGTACAACCCAGTACGTTTCTTACAGTGAAATTCATCTTACATGGTAGGACAAGGAACGATATCAGGCATACAACTGTGGTATGCATCAGAACAACACCATAACAAAACAACTTTTCTATTTACGTTGACGACAATTTCTAGATCTAGGCAGACAATCACAACGTCACGTACTTTTACCACGAACGAGCGTGCACACTTCGACCTCGGATGAACCTTACCTCCCATCTCCCTGACCCTACCCATGAACTTTCTCACCTCTCAACTCTCTACCGATAACCTCCAATCTCCTCTCCCAACCTCCCACCTCACCCAATTGTCTCTCTAACTCTTCAATCTCATGGTCCAACTCCTTCTTCTCCTCAGCACTAGTGGAGTTCAGGGTGGTAAGTTGCCATCCATGTGCTGCCAGGGGAGTCGACGGAGTTTGGGGTGCAGTCAGACCCGTGAGGTTCGTCGTGGACGCCACGGGTGTGCGTGTGAGGGGTGTCGAGGAGGTATGATGCGATGTAGGATCACCAAGTCGGAGATGACGGTTATGGTATTTTAATAATGATGGTCGGTGGCTAAGACAGACAGGCAATGATGAGTTACCTGGACTTTTCCACGCTTATGGTAGCTCACGAAATAGTTACGAGCGTTATGCCTAGACTCTTGGCATGTTCATACATCAGTCCTTCTACGTCACTCGATACCGCCGAAGTACATTCGTCGAGAATAGCGTAGGTAGGTCGATGATAGCTGACACATAGCACATTGTCAGCTTGATTTGACGAAAAATGGCGCAACTTGAACCTCACAATAACCTCGCCATTCCCATCTGAGCGATTTGTCAACATCAGCTTCGGATCTTGAAGATTTTACATCGCTAGACCGTCACTCAACTCACTCTCTGCTTCTCACCACCGCTGTCAAATCATGAATTCATCAGCAGGTGCATACACTCGGAGTCGATCGCACTCACGACAAAACATCTTTCCATTCCTTCCTCGTCTCCCAACCACCTTCTCTCGAGGGGAGGTACTCCAAATGCACATGTTTCAGAATACTCATCAGTTCCGCGTCAGTCCTTCCACGGGATTTCATCTCAGCGTAAGTATGGGGACTATGCGCATAACGTTTATTGTCAGCAAGTAAAATAAACACCTTAATAGAGTAGCTTACTATATAACCCTAGAGGATTTGATCAATAATCAGCTATACTACGTCGCCATGAAGGTTTATTCAACTCACTGGTCTCGTAAACTCCCGATACTGAGGTACGGCCTCTGAGGCAAGAAGAATATCCCTCCTTCACCGTGTATTGGCCTTTCCAGGAGACCAGACCAGGTAGGCCACAGCTGAGCTACAATTCGAGCGATTGAAGTTTTTCCCACACCACTGCCGAAGCGAGTAAGTAAGCCGTATCTTTCTGTTCGGACAATCGTCTGGAGCGGACGACTTACTTCGGTCCCGTGATCAAAGTGTGTTCACCCTGTTCCACCCTCATATCCAAGCTATGTATCAACTCTTCTCCACCTCTTTCGGCTCCTGCTGCTCCCCCTGCTGGAGCTACGATGGGAACACCTCGGATCAAGAGATGCTTGGGTCCGATGATGACTCTTCCGTGGACGTTAGACAAATCGTAGAATGGCTAAACGATCGCAATGAGCTTTCTGGCGAGAATTTAATGAATAAGGAGCTCACCTGGTCTTCCTCTAGACTTGCTGGTCTTGGATTCTCGGGGTAGATATTGTTATTCAGAGAATGTAAAGAAGATAACAAAGCGTATACTCTGGATGTATAACCTGATAGCTCGGCTAGATCTTTACCAGAGTACATGAGTCGACCTCCGGCGTCCGCCAAAGAGAGCAACAATCGTCTGTTCGAAACGTAACCTAAATTCACCGGACGCTTTTGATCAGCTCCGGTTCTGTAGAGATACCAAAGTGGACTGACTCTCTGTCCTCTCCGCGACTTCGTGATGCAGCTCTTGTCGAGCATGCAAGGGGGAAGCTTTAAGAGCTTTGGTAGCAGCAGGGAACAAAATAGGCAATGACATCAGGCAATAACCACATGCCGACCAGAAATACTTTATGACGAAATCTTCGGTCATTCTGTGTCGATCAAGATCCAGTCAGCTAGTCTCACAGATGGGTTGTTCTAAGAATTGAGCTGCTCACCCGTAGGGAATCCTTGCCTGAAGATTACATAGGTCAGTATGGATCCCTCATTGAAAGGCTCATATCCAAAACCTACCTTGAACACCGTATGAACATGCTTCGTCAGCTTCTCATATGCTGCCAGAAGAATACCTTTCTCCCTCTTGCCTCCATTATAGAATCTGTTACTCAAGTCAATATGGCTATCCACTGACTAGCTCGTGAATCAGACTTACGCAACTTCTTCACCATCTCTCCCAATCCGACCTAGCCCCGCTCTATACTCTCCCTCAAGTCTAGCTTCAGTCGCTGCCATCCTACCGAAAGCAGGAGTAGCTTTCTTGAGTACCCATGCGGTGAAGCCGTAATTCGCAAACAGACCGATAGTGCCCATTGGTCCCAGCGATGCAGCGAGCTGAGAGGTGAAGATTAAAAGGTCCAAAGCGGGCTTACCTATATTTCCGCTGTGAAGTGATATCAGCTACCTGGATCATGGCTGAAAAGAATTGTGTGATATAGCTGAACTTACTATAGAGCAGCAAGGGAGTCGCAAAATCTTGCTACGTCCGTTGTGATGAACCTGCACGTCCGAATAGATCAGCAACGATAGTCCATAGCTTGTAGTTGAGGTAAGCTCACTGATCAGCGGTACCAGCAGCAGCTTCATTTGCACTCCCACTACCTCCTCCACTTTGTCCGTTCTTCTTCTGCTCTGATGGGACTGCTACACCGAGCCCCAAGCCGAATTTGTAGTAGTTCAAATTATCGTTTCTATTTGTATCAACGTAAGTCCAGCTGCTGGCTGATATCGACAGAATGATGAAACATATGGTAGATGATTTAACTCACAGATACAAATCATGGATATAACGAGTAAGGTTTGTCCTAAATGCCAAAGCGAGTTTCCTTTCAAGGTATCGAATCTAGAGGAAAAGCAATCAGCTTGGACCCGAAAGATTCTAACGAGCTAGCTGATAATCACTCACCATAGAATTGGTGTAGGTACTCGGAATAGCTAATGCGAACCACCATCCGAGACCTCGTACGAATCCAGCTCCGTTTGCAGAGACCTTCATTAAAGTCAATTTATCAATCCATCAATCTGGTGGCCTCCTTGAGTAGGATGAGGAGACATACCAAGTCTCTTACTATCCGTCCATCGAGTCTCGCTACCATCACACTCAAAACTGTTCTAGAAAGCAAGAAAAAAGTATGTAAAACAAGTAAGAAAGCTTCTTTCCCCGTTTTACTACATGCCCATAATCAATCAGCTTAGCTTCCCCGAAGCATCAAGTATGGGATGACAGCTGACTTACCTTGGAAAAGCCACTCTTAGGACAGCAATCAACATTTTCCAAAATTGCTTGTTCACTCCCAGCTTCTCTCCCGGATCGAGAGGTGGGAAGGAAGATATGTGGGAAGCATATAATTCTGATGATGTGGGTGTGATCCTGACTTTGGATATTCGTCCGAGGTGAGGTACAAGCAGTGTACGCGAGCCAGATGGATCAGGGATATACTGATCGACAAGATTTATCAGCTGAGACATCTTCCTCTAAGGATATACTCGAATGGTTGACTGACCAGATCGACCAATTTCTTCTCCAGCGCTGGAGTATTCCTAAAAACCTCATGTAATGGTAAGCTACTGGTCGATTCTGGCCGTGGTGATCGCTTACAAAGGCGTTTCTGTCTCTCTTCTCTTCCTCTCTGCTTTCCTTGCTGCTCTATCTTCCTTCCATCCTCGCAGAGTGGATGTCGCATTGAGAGGGACTGATCTAGCTAATAAAGCTGAAATGAGGACGACGATGAGGGCTTGGCGTCGACGCGCTGAGAGGTTTGAGAGGGGTGATTTGGGCAGAGAGGGTATGGTAGTGGGCACAGTGACTGTCATGGTGCAGTGGTCTGTGATCCCATCAGTGACTATATGTCAGTGTCATTGATGAGCAATTGAGCTGAGCTGAAGAATGGATGGTGAATGGTGAGTTGATATCTACTCGCTCGTACTGAATGGAGTTGCACCGTGCTATGGTGTACCCGGTTATATGGTGGTGCGGTGATTAACCGGAGTGACCAGTGACCAGAGTAGTGACGCATTGACCTCTGATTGCCATGTGCCATTTGCATTGCGGTGACTAGTACACTGTTGACATGAAGGACGCACCCACTGACTGACCTTCTCTCTCAGCAGAAATTCTGATCTTTTTCACAGTCTGCGTACTTCCAAACGGGTTGTGTCACCTCTGTATTCACTCTCGACGATAACAAACGCCTCACGTATCACATAATGATCGACAAGGAGACAACGCCAACGGCAAATACCAAACCTGACTTGGCTGCAAAGTACAGAGGAGCCTGCGTCGAGGTGAGCTAAATAGCAATGATAAACCCATGTGGAAGATTGGATTGTCGACATAGGTAGCTGATTGGGAGGTATGGAATATTCAGGACCTTCAACTCCCACCTGCTTTCTGTCTATCTGAAGATGCACCTATATCACATGCTTTGGAAGCTGCCTATGAAAGAGAGTTTGATCAACTACCGTGAGTTGTTCACATTCCTACAGGATTGAGAAATGAACAGCCAGGCTGAAGAAAGGAATCATCATGTCCTCACCTTCCCTATTTATCACATCCATTCTTCTGCTCACCCCAATCAATCATATCATATCTCGAACATCCTTCATCCGTTATAGTATACTCAACGATCGCCGGAGACCTATAGGGTACCTTTATGTCCCATCCCTCAAACAGAGATTCGAGGCAGGTACGATAAAGGAGGATGATCCAGTATGTGAGTGTTTCCATACCCTCTCATCGAATCGTATAATTCAAGGCTAATGTTCTGATTGATCTATGGTGGAATAGACAAATGTATAACTCATTTCCCACTTTCCTCGCGCTCTCACCCCTATACTGTCATTCATCCTTTAACGCCTTTAGAAGAGCTGGAACGGTTCTTTCATAGTTCCGGGACTGATTTCGCCCTGGGTGAGTCATCCACCAGTCAAGCTTAACTGCAATATACTGATTTCACCTTGCCTTACGTACAGTAACAGATGTAGAGCGTAAATGGGTGTTGGCAGTGGCTACAAAAGATGATTTGGAGGTAGGTCAATCTGCTAAATTGCGAATCATTGAGAGAAGCATGAGAAGCTGATATCGTTGCCATACATACAGACATTCGTGAAGCGACGAGGGTAAGTAGGATTACTGCTTTCCTAGAGGGTATCATAGTATTTACATCCGGTAGTGTACAGTATATGAATTTGTATAATTCAGTCAACACGTCAGGAGCATGCGTCTTGCATCTCGTATGATGATGATTGTTCACCCTGTAGTGTCATCAACGTCTTCTGACATAGCGGTTTGTCCACTATCCGAGATGTCAGCCAACTTGATATTCCATATCAAGTCGGTACTCACGGCTACCAATGAGCACTATTTGTAGGCTAACATAATATACAGCCGCACTCATAAGTCTGGCTCTCTGCCAGATCTATGATCGATCTTCCTAATGGAAAATGATTCCTCATACCCATCCGTCCTACATTCTCCTCCTTGACTCTCGCACTTATCCACCAAGGTAAAGATCAATCCCACAACCGCTCGTACTGTTTTCTCTGTGTGATTGGTGATTTCATAACATTTCGAGGTAATTTGAAACTCTGTGGTACCCTGTGGAATGTTTATTGGTAACATGTTGGTGATAGATGCGTGATTGTATGATGCATCTTGTGGTTGTGGTTTTTGGTTGTTATCGGTTGTTGATGTTGGAGATGACCGAGTGGCTTCACCGTGGGAAACTACTAAGTTGAACTGAAAATGATTCCGTTGTTGTGTCTACAGACTCCCCCCTTCTGGTGCCTTAGCATTATCATATTACCCTTGAGCTGAAATTTAATGGATTGGATGATCAACTTCACGCTTCTTCCTCTTTTCAATCTCACGCAATCTAACCTGTAGCAAGTGAATCGATCAAGATGGCTGGTAGACAAGGTGAGCTCAGATGTCTGGACTAACAGGATAGATGGGTTCCAGCTGACATGGTGGGATCATATTGGCAGGTGGTAAAGGTTAGTACGCATAGTCCTTCTTCCTGCGACTTGGTCTCGTCGATATTCACGTCGATCAGTCGATCATCTCACAATTTGGAGTACACGAGTATCTTCAGAGATTTGTCATCAGCTACAACCAACCCAAGTCGGGAGATGAATCGCAGCCGATATGGAACTACACAGGTTCAGGATAATACTTACTTCCTGTTACCATTACAGCTAAGCCCCTCAAGGCTCCCAAGAAAGTCGCTAAAGAGCTGTAAGTGTTTCATGCCTAGCCATCGTATGGCATCTCGATCTTTGATACTGAAAATTTCTCTGTCATGTTGGAAATAGTGACGACGATGATATCGCCTTCAAGGAAAGACAGAAGAAAGAAGCTGCCGAGATGAAAGCCGCTGCTGCGAAAGGTGAGATACTAGTCTATCTCATCGTACGAAATCAGGCAAGATAAGGATTTAGCTAATATGATGAGCGATGGGGCATGGTAGCTGGTCAGAAAGGTCCTATGGGGGGAGCAGGTATCAAGAAGTGAGTAGCGTTGTGCCTACGTTTACAAATCACCACAATTCACTCGTGATACAATCTATTCTTGCTGTAATCTGGAAATTCCGCGCCTGTTGATTCCTCTGCTTCTGTTCAATGGCATAAGAGCAAACATTGCTGACCTCCGGTCTCCTTAGGTCCGGTAAGAAATAGGCAATCGCATGCATGTCAGGTGGATCTGTGGAGGATGGCACGAGAACATATATGACTACGGATAGTGATAGGGTTTATCGTCATTTTGTGCAGATCATATTGTATATCACTACCCATCGATGAATGCGTTGTCGAGTCGCTTGCCCTCTGTAGGGATAGGAATATCGCCAGTTGATGCATGAGTAATTAGCCCAGATCATTAGCGTATCGACTAATTGGTTTGACTACGGTGGTAAGCTTGTTTAGTATGTTGCATATGTGTGGTCGTATTTGTAACATTTCCTGATTTGGGAATAATCGTATACATATCCTTTTTGTACGGGCGCACGTACCTCAACTCATCTCATGTTCATATACTCGCATTAAAAACACCATATCAAATAAGGTTAGCATACTACCACTCTTCCACTTCTCTCATCTATCATCACTCCCTGTTCGATAAGATAGACCGTATCATACCCAGTCATATCTATCTCGAGATCGAGACAAGCTAAGCAATTATATTATACCGATCATATACCACTGCTTAACGACGACAACAGCAACAACAACAATCCAAAACAAAAACAAAGAAACGCGCTTCCCAGCTCTCACGCGTTAACCTCCTACCGCTCGACTTCATTCAGTCAATCTAGTCTTCCTTTGTTCACGCTTTCAACGCCTTTCATTCGCAACTTCTTTCATACTAGGCCTGGGTCCTCTACCGCATACGAGGTCCAAACAAACCCACCACTCCCCTTGGAAGATCATTGGTATTACGATTGATTTGTTTGTACCTTGTTGATTCCACTTCCGTCATATCGCCTACGTAATTCATCTATCAGCACCCGAGCAATATCAGACTTGGAAAGATCACTCTTGCTTGAAGTGATTTTCATCACAAATTATATCTGAAAGACAGAAAACATTGCGAAATGTCAACAATGACCATGACATCCACCTCCGGGGGCGGTACCGGTATACCAGGTGGACTAGCTTCACCATCCGGTTCATCCCAATCTCACGCTTCCAAGCGACTCACCAACAGGATGACCAACCGATACTCTGTCAATGCGATGTACTCACTAGCAGCAGAGCAAGATGTAGAATTGGAAGATGAATTGGCAAGAGCTCAAAAGAGATTACGTGATTTGAAATCTCGCATTTCTTCACAATCCAAGAAAAACTTTGTCCTAGAGAGGGATGTACGTTATTTAGATTCTAGGATTGCGTTGTTGATTCAAAATAGGATGGCAGCAGATGAGAAAAGAGAAGTAGCAGAGACATTAGAAGAGATAGATGAAGAAAGTGGATTATGGCCAGATGAGAGGAAAATGAATCAATATGCCAATTTGTTCTTCCTCCTTCAATCTGAACCACGACATGTAGCGAGTTTGTGTAGGCTGGTCAGTCTCGCAGAGATAGATACGTTGTTGCAGACGGTTATGTTTACATTGTATGGAAATCAGTATGAACAGAGGGAAGAACATTTACTTTTGACTATGTTCCAGGTGAGTTCAGTTCTATCGTTACTATCCACGTCAAATGAAGGTAAAGCCAAGCTGATTTAATATTGATTCTGTAGAGTGTACTTTCCGCTCAATTTGAGACTACCACAGAATTTGGATCTTTACTACGAGCCAACACACCTGTATCGAGAATGATGACCACCTACACGCGTAGAGGTCCTGGTCAAAGTTACTTGAAGAGTGTACTGGCAGATAGGATAAACAGTTTGATAGAGCATAAAGATCTGAACTTGGAGATCAACCCATTAAAGGTGAGTGCATCCATTCAGCTTTTTGTAATATGGTCCTGTTCCAGCAAGATCTAAGCTGATTGTCTTGTTGATATCAGGTATACGAGCAGATGATCCAGCAGATAGAAGAAGATACAGGAACACTCCCACCTTCACTCCCCCGCGGTGTACCTCCAGAAGTAGCAGCTGCCAACGCAGACGTTCAGGCGATAATTGTACCGAGATTGACAATGTTGATGGAAATTGCCAATACGTTCCTGGCGACAATTATAGAAAGTATGGACACGGTGCCGTATGGTATAAGGTGGATATGTAAGCAGATCAGGAGCTTGACAAGGGTGAGTGAGGCCAGCGGAACATCTGTCCCCACTCGAAAGCAACTACTTTGGAAAGATGTGCTGATGAAGGTTCTTGATCTATATCGTTCTAGAGAAAATACCCGGATGCTTCTGACGCCAGTATCTGCTCCCTCATCGGCGGCTTCTTCTTCCTCCGGTTTATTAATCCTGCTATCGTCACCCCTCAGGCGTACATGCTGGTAGACGGAGTGCCTGCTAAACACCCTAGGAGGACTTTGACTTTGGTCAGTGGAGCGATCATCTTTGGGAAATATGCACTTGCACAGAATGCTGATACCAAGGAACACTAGATCGCCAAGATGTTGCAAAATCTCGCAAACAAGCCAAGTTACGCCAAAGAGCAATACATGATGTCCCTTAACCCATTTGTGGAGAACAACAAAGTCAGGATGAACCAGTTCTTGAATGCCTTGTGTGAAGTAGGAGATTTCTACGAATCATTGGAGGTGAGTACTTGTATCCAGGAAGCAGAATTGTAAGCTCAACTATTACTTTCACAGCTCGATCAGTATATGGCTCTGTCGAAGAAGGATCTGCAGATCAACATCACTTTGAATGAGCTGTATAACACCCATTCACTACTAATGCAGCACATGGAGGTATTGGTGAGTGATTTTGTCAATAGGTGATATATGGAAGTGCTAATTCGCTGTCCAGTCGCCAAACGAAAAGCACCACCTGCGTATACTACTCGATGATCTACGCGCTGCACCAGGCCAGGTCCCACGTAAAGAGAATCGATCGATCGAGCTACCCTTATACTCCCGATGGGAAACACCAATCCAGGATCTATCGACCGCGTTGATGTCAGACAGTGTCACGCAGAACGACATAAATTACATGGAAGCCAAATCCATATTCGTCCAATTACTTCGTTCGATGCCTCAATTAGCCGATAAACGACCTATCGACTTACCAGGATTAGCCGAACGAGCAGCCTCGTCCAAAGACCCTGTGCTGGTCCGAAGAGGTATAAAGGTACAAGCTTTGTTGAGTGAGCTGGAAAGTGCTGGTGTAGTGGACGTATCAGACAATTACAAGATTATTCAAGATGAAGTAGCAGCCGAGATGGTTCATTTGGGCAATACCAAAGAGAAGGTCGTACTTGAAACGAGATCCCTCGAAGCTGTCTATAAGACCATATGCGATCACAACAACTACCTTAGATCGCAACTGGAACAATATAAAGCGTATTTGCAAAATGTCAGATTGACAAGTTCGAAAGAGAAGGGAGCGAGTTCAGGTGGTGTAGGAGTTGTTACGGTCAATGGAAAAGAAAAGAAACAAATTAAGAATCAGGTACTTGGACCGTATAGATTTACGCATACGCAATTTGAGAAGGAGGGCATTATTATGGAAAGTAATGTACCGGAGAATCGGTGAGTCACCATTTGCAACGAAAAGAACCTGTACCATCGTCCCAAGAAATCATGAATGTGATCCATAGGCATCATCTCTTCATCCCCTTCGCTGATCCATGAACTTTGCTGATGTTAATTTCTCGCGTATGTAGTCGAGTAAACATCTACTTCAACATCACCTCGCCTACTCCTGGAACATTCATAATAGCTCTTCATTTCAAAGGAAGAGAAAAACCTATATTAGAGATGGATCTTAAGATCGATGATTTACTGGAAAAGCAGAAAGATCAACAGGCAATGTTGGATTTGGAATACGTACAGTTGAACGTACCGAAAGTGTTGGCGTTGTTCAATAAAGTGAGTCATGTCAACCAAATCTCCAATGGAATATTTTGCAATGTAAATATACCGAGCAAAGGGAAAAGGAAGCTGATATCTGCACTAATTTTGTTTTAGTTGTTCTCAAAACGAAGATAATTTCGGTATTACTTATAATCTGAAAGTCTCATAAATAGAATTAATTTCCTCTCCATCGTTGCTACAATACTCATTTTTCTTCCGGATATCATTTACGTGTCTTTCTCGAAATTCAATACCCTTATCAGAATCTATCTTATATACCCCAGAAATCTCAGCGATATATACCCACTACTGCCTTTGTTCCTGCTCGGATGTCGTTGTTCTTGTCACTTCTTTTTGATATTGGATCTTCTCCTGAACTAGATCTTGGAAATGCAGCTTTATATTTATAGTCTATCTTGATATGAATTCCTGTCGTACTTCATCGATCAGTCGAGCCGAAATACAATAGAGTCAAAGCATGATCTGAACCATCACACGCTTTCTCAATGTACCTTAGGATTCAATGGAAAGCTACAGTGCATGTAAAACCCAGACGGACTTATCCTTGCGAGAGTGAACGGATGCGATTGTTAAGAGAACTCGAAGGTTAGAGTTCGAAGGTTGATCCTGTATGCATCTGTTTGCTGCTTCTCTCTGTAGGATGGAATGCTGACCACATGTCCATTGATTCTCAAAAGGCTAGTAAGTGAATTGAGAGAGATATTCATGTATATGTTAGGTTGTAGTCATGAAATGCATGTTGTGGCCGCTTCCAAATGGCCCATATTTTCTTCGTCTGATGATACAGTATACATGAAGCCCAGACGTATATGTCTGGCGAGAGTGAAGACATGATGTATACAAAAGGTGTTCCCTAATCGTTTACTATACCAGATATCAATCTTAATACCATTGTGTGCCTTAGTTATTTTTGATGAACAGATCTATACTATCCAGCTTCGAGAGGTCGGTACACCCCCTAACCCCCCTCACCAATCTCCGCTTGTCTGGATTTCTGAATGTGGAAGGGTATGCCATCTAAAGCGACCGGTGGGGGAGGTAATGCACCTCCTGGAAGAGCGGCGTTGTTATGCAGTGGAGAGATTCAGAGGAAGAAGAACAGCGATTCATCCCAAGACTAAAATTCTGAGTGAGACATGATCGTCATGAAAGTGGAGGTGGTACTTACCATTCGCTTGGGCCATTCTTCGCCCTCCAGGTTGGAATGCTCGGCCAACGGAAGGTATTCGACTTCGGGAGCAGTGATACCATACTCTGGTAAGGCCTCGATCCATGGTCGTGCGCCTATGACCTCGTCGTAGTTATTGACACTTCCAAATTCACCATGTCGTCGTTTGTTCTCACCGGTACAGCATCGTCCTACGTGATGGGTCAAGTAAACTTTGGACTGATCATCGGCAGCTCCCAGAGATTCCAGGTAATTGAGACATCGTCGACCATATAGGGTACTGGCGAGATTCTGGGAGGCAGCGATTTTTCGGATGTCCCGGATAGAAAGGTAGACGTATTTAAGGTAAATCACGGAATTTAGCCGGGATGAAGACTTGGACACAACTTGGACACAATCCAAAGTCAACGAATCTTGAGGAATCTGATCGATGATCTTAAGTTGTACCAGTGATTTGTTCACCAGGTACAACTCGGCAAACTCGTCAACCTGCCGGATTATCTCATTCATTGGAAGAGTTCGACAATTTCTGATACCTTCCATGATTCGTTGCTTGATGGCCTTGGGCAATTCCTCTTTGGTGGTCGCGTGTGAGGGAACGGGAATCGGAGGGTTGAACGTGACTGTTGAGAATCTGATGATTGAAAGATGATCAGCTATATGCTGAACATGCGTAAAGCGGCACTCACGGGATGCGATCAGATGGGGCATGTGCCTCTTTCGCTTTCTCGATTTTTTTTCTGTGCAGAACCGCTGCACACTCTTGAGTGTATTCTTCCAAATCTTGACTGTCGGGGTCGAAAAGAACATTTGCAATGGCTTCATCTGTCTCTGGCGATCCATTGAAATACGATTCTTCGATGGTTTGGGGAAGTTTTTGAGGTATTGATCTGCGTAAGACCTCTGAAATGAGCATTGATACCAATGAAACAGCCATAGCCAAAGGATTCAAGCTTACCCATTACCAGCTGAGGCTTGGACCTTGACGATGATCTCAGCCAAGCGACGATTTTCCTGTGTGCACATTCAGCCGCAGAGGTCGAATTCAAGTCGGCGTTGCCTCTCTTGTAGAAGTCGGGGTGGAAAACGTCCATTTCTCCAAACACATGTTCCATCGTCTCCCGAATCATGGCTCTTCGTTTCTCAAAACCGATTTGATGTTTTCTAAAAAATTCATTAGGATCGGTCCAGAATTGGACAAACCCAGGTGTTTGCATCTTCAATCAGCTTCGAAATCTACTTGGAGATTGACAGAAGTGCTTGGGCAACATACCTTTGCGAAGAAACCACTCTTTTTGTCATCAGCGTAAACCAATCTCAACCATTTCGTTCTTGCCTCTTGTGCGATCTGAAAAGCATGTCATGTCAGTGAATGATCAAGGGAGTCAATTAGTGAAGCGAAAAATTACTTCGAAAGCCTATCGGGGATGATCCGTGTTAGCATCACTCCAAGGATAGCATTTATCTTACATACTAAGATGACCTCAGGGTCTTCCCTGATATAATGTGGATAACAATGAGGAATATATGGTGATAAAACTTGTCGTTAGCAGAGGACAATAACCTCGAGACAGGGAAGGTTGTCTTGCGCTTGGAAAAGTCCATTCCATATACTCAACATCATCGGACGACGATGAAGACGATGGGATCGATCCTTGTTAGAGACTATCTTACCGACGCGATCGAATCGTCTTGGCGGAAACCGTGGTGAGGGAGAATCTAGGTCCATTGCACTGGAGCTCTGATGCGAGTGGGGAATCACCGAACTGGGTTCGGGAGAGGATGAAGGAAGAGGAATGCATTTGCTTTCATGTTTTGAGGATATAGAGGAGGGTTTGAAAGGGGATGCGTTTCGTGCTAATGTGATCGGTCAGCGGGGTTAGAATGATCTTCAAGACGTACGCTTTATGGTAAGTGTCTCTTCGAGATCTAGAGATTCGTAGTACGCTACTTCATTGTAAATGGCTTTGTACGATCTTGACCTTTTGGGAGGTCTAGGCCTAAGGCGGCCCCGAAGGTTGTTTGCCAGTATGGAAGGTGAACCATTTAGGTCCAAGTCTCACAAAGTCCTTTTTCTGAACTTATTAAGCGAGAATGGATGCGTATGGTCACTGTCCATGCATTTCCTCACATATTGAGAAAACGTTCGAGACCGTATATTGCGGGACTAGTCAATATCGGCAATTGCTCGCTGATCCAATTCCATCAGATTGATGCAAATCACATGTTGCTCATCGGTACATGGATGTCTGATATCAGTCATTTCAAGTCAAAGTAGCAGTCTGGGAATTATGCAGAATAGCGAGATAGCGTAAACGACCTTGACCTGCTTGAGACCCATACCCTTGCTGACCTTATTGACAAAGATACCTACCTCTGCACCAATCTTCTTCCACAGTAATCGTCCATATCAATCTTTGAGGTAATCGCTTGGCCTGTCCTCCATCTCTACTTGGTCTTGAACTTCGGGATCAAGCGGCATGTCGGTAGATTGTCGTTTCACTCTGTGCAACATTTGAGATAGCTGTTGACCATGAATAGCCTCGGTTTTCTCTTCGTGAAGGACATCTTCTTCCATGAGAGTTATTTGGGTGGGCCTTGATAGTGACTGAGAAGATATCCACATTGCTCTGCTCACATTTGTCTAATCGACATCTCACCATCATACCCTTCTGACATGATATTATTTATAAACTTCTCTACCAACCCCTTCCCTTATCTAACGATACTCAGAATGAAACATCCTTCATTCTGTTTCTTTCTCTTGTACCCCCTTTGCCAAACTCTGCGTATCTTTTCAACTTTCATGCAAATGAATCAATTGTCAATTTCTGTGGTGGACGATCTGTCGAGGCTCAGCCTTCTTGTTGATTATACCCTGACATACTCGGTGTCACTCTGCTTGGTAGCCATCTGGTTTTTGCTATTACCTCCATCTGATCGACCTCAACGATACCGACACGTTCATCCGCTCTACCGCTTCTAACATTTGGGTCTCGATGTCACACCTTTGGTTCCGAAACGCTTGAGTGGTTTTGAGTTCTTACCCATGGTCATCGACGAACCCATACGTCTTTATAACCGTAGGTATCGATGTGTCATCAGAACCTCTGTGATTGGGCATTGATCCGGTTATGAAAGGTTTGAAGCTGCGAGATACTGTACTGGAACTCAGCTCAATCACACCTTGAGCCGAGCCTCGTGCAAATGCAGAGAATTTTGCAACGATTCGCGACCGTGTCCAGCCAATGCAGTTCCGCTAAAACTCGAGCTTCTATCCTTGCACATCCCTGAAATACGAGTGACAAGGTAGACTCTCATGGTCCAGTCCTATCAAGGGAGTCATTCCGAACAAGGGATTCCTCCGGTAACTACATGGACAAAGAGGCGAAATGAGAGAAATCAAATAAGTCGTTATGTAGAGGATTTGAACGATCTCGTAGATGATCCCGAAGACTATGTCGACTGCCCCTTTGCGATTCAACGATAAATTCAGGCTCGTATTTTGCTTTGTGGAATCATTACCATCTCAGTTTAATATGCTCGTCAAGTAGATATGGGACTACGACCCGAATGCATGATTTTGTTTATATTCTTTTACAATGGCATGTTAGAAAAACTCTTGAGCATCAAAGAACAGCAGTGGATTGAGGTTTGAGAAAAAAAGTGACAAAGCCACCATTATTATATAAGGTTTATACAGATGATCAGAGCGAGGACAAGTACTACATAATTACAACATCGATGAGGTACTATATATTACTTTTAATTTGACCGAAGGGACGTAGATGATGTTCTCATGCAGGAAAAGGGAGAAGAGTGTGAGGTTGAACGGTTTACATATCTTCACTATCAAAATTGTTAGCAAATCTAGTCCCATCATAAGAGATATATTCACCTACATGGGCCAATCTGGTCTCAGCTTGTTTCGAATCAATATGCCGAGCTCGGTAGCTCGGTTCTTGAAAATCTATCCAAGCACTTCATCAGCCTCTTGATGATGATCGCTGCTGTGGAGTGGATGACCTACTCTTTCGGCCAAAGCACCCTTATCCTCATCGGCATATAAAAACCTTAACGATCTCATCCAAGCATCTCGGGCCATCTGAAAGGGTCAATAGATCAGGGAAGGTTCAGGTGGCAGATCAAGTAGGATCGGAAAAACGCTACCTTGTATGCCTTTTGAAAGATGTAGTCGTCAGCTGAGACAGGATGATAAGAGTAGAATCTATACTTACAACGATAACAGCAGAATCCATTCGGACGTGCTCTGGATAATAATCTGGGACCTAAAATTCATTCCTCGTCGTCAGCAAAAAGTCCCTCACAGCCTCGTCATAGTAACGATTGACTTATGTTTTTGTTCTCTGAGGGAAGGTTGAGAGGTCGAGAGAAAGGCATATATACCTGGTTTGATCAACTCACTTCTTCTCTTTTTCTTCTTTCTTTTCCCATTCGATCAAAGACTTTAAATGCCTAAAGCATTTAAGTAGTACAATTATAGTTAATCTGGCTTCGTTATATCGTTGTAACAGATAGTAATAGTATAATATTATTGTATTCATCAATAATGCCATCTAAAAAAGTAAGTATCATACATATCTCACGTCAGCTCGATATTATAGCTGATCGTTCTCGATCTTTCCTTGAATCATAGATCAAGTTCATCAACAAACCAAAGGTGAGTAGTCGCTTATCACATTGCATTTGGTTCCAGTCTTGTGCTGATGTCTCAATATAGGATACGAGGTGTGTTGATTCTTCTGTGTGTGAGGAAAACGTGTGCCATTCCATCTGACTTGGTTCATCTAATTCCAACAGATCTCCCTACCCTGGTCAGGACAACATCGACCCACGAGTCATCCAAACCTCTTCTCCTACTCCCCAAACCAACCAACGTCCAAAAAGGGCAAGAGTTCAATCCATCCGATATAACGAAGCTGAGTACTTCACCAGCTTGGATATCGAAGACCCAATCCCATCAAAGCGTACGTCTTGAAGGTTGTTCAAACATCGCTGACTTATCTTGATAGGCCCTCGAAACTCTTCACCTTCTTCGTCTTCCATATCATCAGGATATGAAAGCGAATACAAACCTCCTTCGTCCTCCTGTCCTGACCCCGCTTCGGACGTTGGTCTCTCAGCACCTACGAGCCCCTCCCTCCCAATGGAACTAGACTCACCACCTCCGTCATCACCGCCAAGAAGGTTTGACAGGATCGGCAAAACCATCTCTGGCAGAGCACCGACTTCAACATCCCAACGAGGGAAAGAAGAAACAGTTACACCATCGTTAAGACCGGACATTGAGTTGATCGATTGGATCTTTTGTACAGAATACAGGGAAAGACAACGGGGATGATACGTCAACCCAAGATGTTCCATTTATCCTGCGACATCTTCGGGTGGACTCTGGGTCCGAATTTGAGTGGCGGAAGATTCGTCTTCGGAATCTGAGGGCTGGGAAGATTCTGAGGCAGATGAGGTAGAAGAGTTCTTTGGGGTAAGTGAGTTAGTCACGTATCATTTTGTTCATCGTTACTAATGCTAACAACGTGTGTTTAGCAACCAATTTCCCGTCTACACCACGTAAAATGGTGAAGACAAGAACGGGAAGGAAGGCTCATCCTAGCCCGCACAAGGACATATCACCTATCAAGTTGTTCAAGCCACAAGCTACATATACGAGGTGTTTTTCCGAAGAAACGGTGAGGTCTAGCTCTGTGCGTGTAGATATATATGTTAATGTCAGCACTTCGTGAATAGACGGAGTCCTTGATTCGGCTGCATGGTTCTTCTTTTGGTGCTCTCGATGTTATAGAGGTACGTTTCATGAAGCACAATTGAGAGTGCCGCTGAACCTTAACTATTACGACGGTAGGTGTACAGAGTAGGTGACTGGATCCTGATCAGCAGAGAAATTCCCTTTAAATGAGCCCTATACTGTATAGAGGGTCATACGAGCGTGGGAGACATACCTGGACTACCGTTTGGAGGATGGGTCGGAAGCCGAAGCTTTGAGGTTACTAGGAGTGAGTGCGCTTGTCGAATGTAATATTATAGCCATTGACACCCTCGCGATACTGGGGATACAGTAAGAGTTTCATGTCGCTCGAAAGAGGTGGTGGTGGAAGAAGGTAGAAACGAAACATGGTAAGGATGCCATCAGGTCAGTGAAATGTTGAGTCGATCGAAGGTTAGTATTCAGGTCAATAACTGACATCGTATCATCTTTTTTGCTCAGAGACATACGATCGAGACATCAGACCAAGCACTCTGTTCCAGTTCAACAGAAAATTTCCACCTTCTTGACAGGAGCAGGGCCATCGGTTGCTCGGCATGTGTAATAAGATCGTAGGGTAGTTCAGCAGCATCCAATAGTAGCTTAGCAAGAACAGGATCCTTCTTGTAACAACTGAGTTTTATAATTGCTTTAGCAAGTAACAGGTGCTTCGATGCGTTCTACTCGATACCTTCATCATATGCAACAGGTCAGATATCAGTATACTTCGCCTTTCATCAGTGTGATGTGTTATATGCAATTACATATTTTGTAAAGAGTCACACAAGGTGAGGTGCGTACACCTCTGAATTCCTAACATATGGAGTTTTAACTTGACATGATTGAGTGATGTTTGAACGATGAATGATGCTTGAATGATGAATGATGCTTGAACGATGAATGATGATTGATCTATTCAATGAATGAATGAATGAAGGTTATTGATACAAAATACAAAATACAAAGTGACTGAATGAAAGTCCTGCCGTTGTGATTATAGTATATGGCAAGGATGCACTACCCAAAAGGAGGGTTCGCACAGGTATATAAAGAAAGAAACGACAACGTGTAGATAGATTGTGTACACCTGACCAAGTTGCCCAAGCTTTTTAGAACAATTGTTGAAAATTGAAACAAGCTACTTGAATAGCCCAGGCAGCCGTATCTAATAGGGAAGAGCTGAAGACAGATCGGCAGGGACATGAAGATCGTGTCGAGTTTTGTTGAAGGCAGGAATGGCTTGGCTGTACAATCACAGGTGTTAATCATCTCTCCTTCTCCTCTGAATATAAAGGCATCGTACCGACTCCTTCCATCCCGGATGGACTTTCACTGGGAGTGCGATCCACCAAACACCGAGTTTATCTCTGTATACCTGCAATAAGGGATCAATATGACTGACTCCCTTGTGGTGGGTGACTCCACTCATCTGCTCAAGAGCAGAGACGTAACGAGAGTCGGGATTGCTGCAATTGCCGATCCATGACAGCCATGAACCACGCGTTTCCTATATGTACAGTATCAGCCTTGAATCCACACTTTCACATGATGCTCGACTAACCTTGTAAATCTATGAACAAGTTGAAGGTTTAATTAGTAAATCACCTTGTCGTTAAACTGTTTTGACTTACCCTTCTTATATGAGCATCTTCCGTGAGGTGATTGTCATAAGAACTTGGTATCTATGACAGTGCATTTCGTAATTAAGCTTCGGTACCAGACGACGGAATAATGAAACTCGTCTACAAGGGGACCCGGTAAAGCAGGTAGTGCCGAAGGAGGTATCATTGCCCAACTCTCGACGATGTCTGACGCATTTCTAATTCGACTGCCCTTCGCGTATTCAGGACAATTCACTGGCTGGCCCGCACCCTTTATTGCGGCCGGTAGATCGAGGTGGACCATCCTTTGCCGGGGTATCCTTTTACCTAGAGGGAGATCCATCGCCTCGACCTGAAGGTTGAGCGGCTTCAGTGTTAGACACCACATTGCCCAAGCGTAAGTAGTACCAGTCGAACGAATGTCAATTCGAGTGCACTCGTCGGTGTGACCCGGCAAAGTCGGTACACGGAATGGGTTGTATCCATCGGGTTGGTATGTATCCCAATGAGTCTCAGATATGTGATCTGGGATGCGGGTGTACCTTTGCCAGACATCCTCATCCGCCCTGAACTCCATGAAATATTTCGCATCGATGGGTTGAATTGCTGCGCTAGGATCCATCGACAAGTAATGGGTGCCAGCCGGTCTAATCTGCAAGTTCGGCTTGAATGGGTTCTTCCCGACGATCAAGAGGCGGGTGTATAGTTGGATGTTGACTGCCTCTATACTCTGTCATCTTGACTTACCCTTCAGCTTATAGGAACAGCTGAAAGGAATGTTGAGACCTGGGACGACCACGAAGTGTTTCCGCTCCTCGGTCGAAAGTGATGGCTTGTGGCGATGTATGAAATTGACGGGATCTACAGAAGCTGTTCTAACCATCAGGTCCTGGGGCTCCTGGGGCATTCCGAGTGAGGGTGACACACGCCGTGAATCATTAACACCACTCCGATCTGATGTCAGTCCAGAAGACATGAGTGTCTAGATGTGTTCCAATCGTTATTCGAACGTAGGTGATCGTTGTTACCTCCTTCGAGATTGGTCCGCCCTTAATCTCACGGGACTACACGGTAGGTGAAAAGAATATGTAGCAATACACCACAAATATCTCACCTGCTCTCCGCTTTTGGTATCATACACAGAGAGCTGATCAGTACATAGCGATTGAGTATACCATCAATGAGTATCTATTCATCACGCCAAACAACATAAACATTCAGTACCCTATAAAGGACACATTTGATCCCTGCTTCTAGCGATCTTTGCTGATTGTTCTAGCACAACCTTCAGATGACTCTTGGACCGATGGACAGTCGGATCATTATGCAAGGTGTCATTGTGTGATTCAGTCCATCAATCTCTAACTCCCTCCTTCACCATGAACTCCCTGAATACGACTTCGGCTCCACCTCCTTTGGGAGAACAACCCATCACGCCGATGAAACCCTTCGTTGCTTCGCCATCACCGAAGACATTGACTTCTCGAATCATCTCGTCGTTAAGGTATACTTTTAATTTCTGCCCTTACAGAGACAAGGTGAAACGAGAAGTCTTGGAAGGAGGTGGTAGGAGTGACCTGATCAATGATCATGAGCACCTCAGGTTTTCTCGTCTTGTCAGAGATTCGATCACCAGGAACTCCATGCTCACCAATCTGAATACGGGGCTGTTGCTACCACACCTGCCCACAATTTCCCGTTTTCAAACTCCAAGCCTGCTTTGAACCACGTTTTAGGGCCAAGCCTGAGGAGTACAGCAGCTTGATCGCTGATACACGTCAACAACCAGACACAAAAGTACGTCACGACAACTCACTACTACAAGTATCACTCAACGACGTCAATGTTGCCTCCAGACGCGATGCAAAGATATATCTAGACTGACTTGCACTTCTGGATTTACATGCACATCTACACTGACTTCAATACCCTCCTTGCCAATCTCTTGCTCGAAGCCATACATTAATCCGTCCTGACTATCTCTTTCGGGCGTCCTCCACCAGTCTGTTCCAGCCTCGGTAAAAAAACGGATCTCCACACCATCTTCAGATATTCGAGGTGCATGCGCCGCTTTGCCCCTTGGCTGCGAGCGCCGATCGTTGAAAAGGATAGACGTCATGATCCTGTGTTCGATCGTAGCCAGAAAGGTCTCCAACAGACGTGCAAAGTTGACAAGACGATGAAAAGAGCGTGGACAGGTGAAGTGTAATGGCTGAATCGGGTATCCGGCTAATCGGCTAAACGTGGGCTCGGCAATCTGCAAAACCATCGAGCAACGAAGGGCGCCAGCAACAAAGTCTACGAGTAGGATCACAGATCATTCATGATGCTCATCCAATTTGCGAGACAGGTTGTCTCACCCTAGTCTCTTATGCCTAAGCTTAACAGGGATGTAGGTCGATAGAATCAGCACGGATACAAAGTGAGTGTCATTTCTTTCTTCGCCTATACCCTCTTCCTTTTTTCCAACTGCATTATTCAGGTTTCATACCGGTTTCCCTAGACCTGTCGAAAACATCAGGACGAGATAGACGATGTTTCACCACTAGTAGCCTCTCGGTACTGAAAGGGACTACCGAACATCTCCTTTTTGATGTCGGCACTACACAACAACGCCGCCCTTTCAGCAGGTGCATTACCTCCTCCACCGGTCGCTTTGAATGGCATACCCTTCCACAATCAGAAATCAAGACAAGCTGAGATGTCACCTCTCAAAGAACTCGTTCGTATGGATTTAGAATTGCAAGGATGGACCATTGACGAGGTAGCTCTGGAAGCTGGAATACCGAGATGGTAGGTTCACCAAACTTATTGCTCCGTTAGAAGCTGAAATGGTCAATAGCGTCGATCGATCCGACCAAGTATCTTCGCGGATACGTCCCCACAGTCGGCACAGGCCTCAAAGATACCTGCAACGCGGTGATCATCGGCTTAGACAAACCTTTCAAGATCGCTTACAGCGTCATCAACTCCCGAACATATGGTGATCTTGATCTGCAGATCACGTCCAGGGTCTATGTCGTTGGGTCTAATGTCCAAAAGCCCAATCTTCAGATCCGACCGGCTGGCACGAGGTACGTATTCCGCTCGTACAAAGAATACACTCCTGTCGAGGCTGTACTGCACATGTCCTTCGACGCTTCCTCGCCAATCTTCCAACGATATCTGGTGCATCCCGAGGGAAAATCCTTAAACTCCAGGTACACCACCATACCTAAATGCTTGGAACTTCAACTCACCACTCTCCCAGGCCACAGTCGAACGACCCCATTATTTGGAATGAGAGCTCCCGGTGCTCCCTGTTCATGGGTTCTCATCGAGACGACCAATCTAGCTGCTATGGACCTTCAATTCGAAGCGGTAGACTGCCCTTCGTTGCCCAAGGACGCCCCCCCCCCCCCTCCTTTAGAGATCATCCCGTGGGAGAGGGCCCCGAAGAGGCGATGACCTACATTACCAGCACCCTCGTGTACCTGCCCAGTCAATCGAGAAGCATCTCAGGCTTCGCCAAGTTGAGCTTGAATGATAATGGCCTCAAGCTTGATCATCCGTGTTTTCGTTATGTTTCCGCGCAGCACTCAACATTTCAATGCTCTTCAGGCAGGACCCAGGCGAGTCATGGGTCCTTTTCTGTGCAGGTAACCTTTTGGTGAGATATGGCGATTTCCATTGCCTGATCGTGCGTACTTCGTACCTTGCAGAGCCCTACAGAAATCTTTGTCCCAACGCTATTGATTGTAAGAATTGATAGATTACTACCCATGCATGCTTGGATGGTAACTTCGTGGTGCTGTCCTGATTCAACGATCCCTCAACCAAAACTTGTGCGCTCAGAATTTCTCGATCCAGGCCTATGGCTCGTCTTTGCTCTGCATACATGGAACGGGGGTTAAACCCCAATTCTCATGCTAGGATCCAGGATTCGTGCTCAAAATCTAGAAACAAGTACTTCAAAGCATGACGAGAGCCATCAACTGAGCAACATATACATCTGTGACAAATGAACTTCACTTATATGTTGCGTTGGATGGTTCTCGTACACGTCTCAGACTTTCCTACTACGTTGTTACAGATACTATTAACCACTCATATACAAATTGACCTGAATATTGTAATCATATCCTCCCTATACGCTATCTCTAGAACGAATCGATGTGATTCTTGTGACTTGCACGTCTTTCTTGTCTGCGTCTTGCTCAGCTTGTAGCTCAGCTTCCCTCTCGGCAGCACGTGCGGCTTCTTCCTTCTCCTGAGCGATTCGTCTGTTCTTGGGCCTGGAAGGGGGACCAAGTCAAAGTTGTCAATGGAACCCCTCAAGATCATGCTAGATTGATACTTACCTGATATGTTTGACTTCGATGTACCGCAAAGAACAAGCCATGATGATAACTAAAATCCACAACGCGATTGTAACTTGCCAGCCGTATTTGTAATGCTATGCAAGACTTCTGAATCAGCAATGTCATCTTGATAGATAGGGATACATCGGATAATGGATGACTTACAGGGGCAGTCTTAGCTGGCCAGATCAACGGTCCTGACCACGCTCCTGTTGTACACATAAGCTTGTTGTCATCGACGGCGCTGATCAGGAACTTTTGAGGATCCGACTTACCACATGCGTAGTAGAATGCGATAGCGAAACCAAGAGTGAACGCTCGTTGTTCTGCATCGAAGGGATTGAGATCCGAGAGCCAAGCCCAGATTGGAGGTGCCTAGTAGTATGATTAAATCAATTGGCTAATGGCGATCAAATGGGACAACTGGACGTTCAACTTACAGTAGCCAAGGTTAGATATACAATGAAGTATGAGAAGTACTTTGCGGCATCGCTAACATGCCAAATTGACATGATTATGCCGGGTATAATACCAATACAAGCCTGAACGACGACAGGGATCCATCGGGTTTGGTAATAATCGGATACAAACCCCCAGAACCAGATGGTGACGATTGTTATTGCTCCTCCAATCAGAGGTAACAAATTTACCTGGGCCACTGTCCACCGAGCAGTCCCGTCCGCATTCTTCAAGCTCTTCAGCCAGAGGTTGAAGTATGTATAACTTTGTTGGGAAATTACAGAAGAGCTTTTTTTATTTGTGAGAGGTAGTTCATCAGCTTCTCTTGAAGCAGCAGGGATCACTGATGGGATCTCAAATAGGAATACTGTACCTACACATAGAGTATCACGAAGATGTAGAAAAGAGGTCCAGTTAATGCTTTCTTGACGGAATTAAGCGTGAACTTCTTGTTGTCCGCTCTCTTGAATTTCTTGGTACGTTCGACAGCAATAGCAATGTGTTTCGGACGGAGCCAGAACGACATGGGGTTTGGCTTGCTTGGGAAGTCGGGGATAAGGAAGAATCCTGCCAGACTGATCACAAGAGTGAGAATACCATCGATGATCTGAAGTGACAGAAAAGTGGGGGTGGAGGTCAGCTAAATTCGGAGTCCACAGCTTCGCACTCACCATCATCCATCTCCAGCCACTGATCCCATTGATTCCATCCAGGTTGGTGTAGATAGCGGCTTGAAGGGCACCAGCAAGCTTCAAGACGCGAGGCCTATGTCAGTACAAGGTGGCCCTCTGAATTACTGGATGACATACCATATTGCCAACTGTGATCGCCGGACAGTCAGCTTTGCCTCAAAAATCTGTTCTGATCCACACTTACCAGTCTGGCAAGAGTGATAGAAACCAATTCGGAAGGCCAGCTCAACCGGTGTATACTGTGATATTTTCAGCTGCTATTCCTATTCGCGGACTGGGATTCCTCTTACCCAAGACATCAACAGCATGATAGCACCACTGATCGGACGAAGTACAAAAAATGTCAGCCTATTACAACAAATAGGGGTTGAAACTGCTTCCACTCACGGATAACAAGTTGCTTCAAGTGCACCGATAAATGCTCTGAGTACGTAAACCTGCTTGTAGTTGTGCACCTTATACATAGATACTGTCAAGACTCCCCAGAACGCTTCGAGCGTCGGGAGCCATAATGAAGGCCGAACATGGGTTATGACGATCTGGGAAGGGATGAGGAAGATGGCATATCTACAATGATGTCAGCTGTGGAACCCAGATGTAATAGAGCTACGAGCACTTACCCAACATTAAACCAGCTATATATCGGAAAGATCAACGCTTTCTTAGCATTCATGCAGCTTTGAAAAAGGGCTCTTACTCACGTAGTGAAGTAGTTGTATTCGTTACCATAGAGGCTTAATTCTGGAACTCAAACGTGTCAGAAGTATATACTGATATGACCAACCACCCGTAATGGGACAGAACCCACCCTCCTTCATACCTGACACATAGGCTGCACTGATATCTAGATAACGAACACGTCAGCCATCCATCGAATGAAGATTTTCTCAGCGGGCCGTCATCAGGCTTGACGTACTCTGTTGATCCAGGTACTTGATCGTCTGCAAGAAAATTCCCATTCGGAAACGAAGGAAGGCATCTATATCAGCCTCCCACCGAGAAAATCGACCATTCATCTGGCCATCAGATCTCAAGAGAGTTAAAAACCCCATGAGGGAATGTGCACACTCACTTGACTGATACAGCAGTACACAAGCAGGACAGCGTCTAGTCTTGCTACGAACAACCTCTCTTTCTTGGTCTTCTTCTCGATGACAGCTCCCGTTTGTGGGTCGATGTGGGCGGAGGGATCGACCACAGCGGCTACTTCCGCCTCATCCTTGGGGTGGCCTTTAGCTCTGAAGCCAAGCATACTACTGAATACCATGTTGGCTTTGTTCTTTCCCTTTGATAATCTGTACTGAGAAGCTGTATGACTTTCGAGCAACGGTGTGATTTCAGATCCGTGTTGGGAAGGGGATATATATAGATGGTCCTTGAGAAGTGTCCTTGACAAACTAGCTTCCGCTTGAGGGGAAAAAGTTGACCACATGATAACACTCTCGTCCTGTCTATGCCCAACAGCTTATCTTTGCATGCTGGCTCAGCTGTAGCTCGCTAGCTACCCAAACGGTGAATTCGGTTACTTACAAAGTGGTCGTAAAGCTCTCAGATACCCGAAGTTCGGCTGGACCTATACTGGTACTCTCACGCCGCGGCTTTCGTCTGTTCTCAACGTCACAAGATGCATTCAGTGCGGAAGACCGATAGGCTGAATGGTTGAGTAATGACGCTGGGAATTAGCCAAGAAGGTACATTAAAACAATATGCCTTAATTATACTCGGTTGAAGATAAGAGACGCTTGAGAGAGATGGGGACATGAAGCGGCAAGTGGAGGTAATCAATGTGGCGCGCCTTTTCACTAGCGTCAAAGCTTATTTGCTCCCTTGTCCGTTTTAGCGCATCGACAGATCTCGTTGTTATCTCAGACTCCTGGCACGGCAGCCGCGAAGTAGGGAGCATCTCAGCGTTTGGTGCTGATTATGGAACCTGTTATCCCAGTCAGCAGATCTACGGCAGAGCGCCGGCCATATCCGGTCCGTACTTTGCTCTGTCATACGACGTCTTGATAGCAACTTCCCACTCTCTTTTTCAGCCGATCGGATTAACGGGTCAAACAACTTCGGACTAAGCCGATATCACATGAATAGCAGAGTGGAAGGATTGATTGGTTGAGGAGTGACAGCGTAGATACAGATACAGTCGATTATAAGTGAAATATCGCTGCAACAGTGATCATTTCGGTGACATCGTTGTATATGATTACCGTTTCTCAGAATGCCTATCGCGATCAACAACACTCCTCCTCCACACCCTCATCTCCCTATACCGCTAGGCGACCTCTCGGTATGGCAAAAATCGACCAGAGATCACCCTTTATTGAACGCGGGAAAGGATGAACCGCTGCCTGAATCTGCAGACATAGTCATCATCGGCTCGGGACTATGCGGTGAGCATTTGGATCTTATCGATCTGCGAGGATGTAAACAGTAGATGAGCTGATGCAATTGTGTCAGGCGCTGTTACCGCTCATTCGTTGCTTACCGATGCGAATCGACCTGCATCAGTGGTAGTCTTGGAAGCTAGGGAAATCTGTTCCGGTGCTTCAGGTCGTAATGCAGGCCATTGTCGACCAGATGAAAGTCGAGGATTCACCGCCTTTTCAGCACTTCACGGAAAGGAAGAGGCCAAGCATATCTTAAAATCCGAACGAGAAACCTTCGAAAGGGTTGACGAGTTCATCCAGAAGACTGGAATAGATTGCGAATGGACACCAAGAGATACATACGATGTTAGTCTTTCGGAAGATTTCAGAGATTATGCAAGTAAGGCTTTGAATGATCTTCTCGAATGTGGAGGGAAGCCGGAGGTGGAGGAGCTTGGACAAGATCAAGCTGTGAAGGTGAGTCCTCCATAATGACTTGCATGATCCTTTGCCTACCATCTGACTCGTATTCAATTAGGAAACACGTGTCAAGATTGCTCAAGGCGCTGTCAAGTGGTGGGCGGGTACGGTCAATCCTGCGAAGCTCACACTCGGTATACACTCACTCAATCAATCGCTTGGCGGGTACTCTTTATTCTCACACGCACCGGCCCATGCCGTTACTCAAGCGGACGATGGAGAATCGTGGAATGCAGAAACCCCAAGAGGAAAAGTGAAGACCAAGAAGGTGGTCTACGCCACCAATGCTTACAGTGATGCGCTATTAGGAGAACTTGGAGGTCTCATCGTACCCACTCGGGGTGAGTTTTGGTCACCAAAAAGCACTCAAGATGCGTATTGCTAACAGAGGATCTCATACAGCACAAGCCATCAAACTGTCACCTGCTCCAGTGGGATCTGAACAGTTCCCTCGTATCGAAGGAAGCTAGTGAGTCGCGCTCCTTCGGAGATGTATCACAACGTTGCGGTGCTGATTGCTGACCTGACTTCCTTAGTTCTCTTCGATATCTACCTCAGCATTTCTACTCAGTGTGAGTCTCTGTTGGGTGCATCGTGCTATATGGAGACGATGAGAACTGACCTTTTCCCTGTCTCCAGATGCTGTCGGCCAGACAACTCCATCACCCTTGGAACTTCCCGGAAATGGTGAGTCATGGGGTATTATGGTGATGACCGGGCTAATCTCCTGTCTGCACTAGGCATGGCATGTCGGCAGCTACGGAGGCCTCCATACATAACACAGTAGATGATTCCTCTTACTCGACTGAGGTCACTCAGAATGCTGTTGAGCAATTTGTCAAGCTTTTTCCCGAAGGTGGATGGACGAGTGATGGTATAGAAGAAGGAAAGGCCAAAGGTTATGAGTATAGTTGGACTGGAATTATCGGCATGGTATGTCACCGTTCTGCATCGACGTCAATTTGATAACTCTGACTGAAGTCGAAACTGTATCTGTGATAGACCCCGGACTCGGTGCCTTTCATCGGGAGTGTCCCAGGCAGGCCTGGTCAATATGTTGGCGCAGGATATAACGGTCATGGTAAGTAAGAGCTCGGGTTGGATTCGATGTCGAAAGTCGATTATTTATTCATCGTGATGTAGGTATGGCACGTATCTTCATCTGCGGACCCGCTCTGGCAAAGCACATATTGACGGGAGAATGGGATCCAATCATGCCTGCGTCTTTCAGGATTACCGAAGAGCGTTTGATCCGATTGAGGAAAGGTCTGGACAAGGGTAAATTGAGCAAGGATGGAGGGTTACCCTCGCAGCTAGATGTGTAGAATGATGCATCATTATATAATGATTATTGTACTGGATCATGTAATAGTTATGCACGTATTTTGGGAACACAACAACCAGGCGACTATACGAACGACTGACACCTCGATGCTGCGTCTGACAATGTAAAACAGACCTTCATGACAACAACGAAAAAAACTTCTGGTCGGCAAAAACCTCAACAACACAGCTATATACGCAATTGACACAACCCCGCTTGTTGAGTAAGACTCATGCGATGACCCTGTTCTCCTTAATTTAATGGTTGACGATATGACCAGTTTCCTGCTTATCTAATGTTGAAGATCGGCTACGTCGTCTTCAAGAGGCGCCGCGAATAGAGTTTGTAAGCTTACCACGGAATATATAGAAGGCATCTTTAGTTGCAGAATACTTCTGGATTGAAACAAGAAATATGATTGGTTTTATTAACGAAGTTCAAGGAACCCCGTGTGAACGAGTGACCTCTACTTGTGAGATGTGGTGCATTACCTGTCGTCAACGATAGGTCGCAGTAGCTGGGAGATCGTAAGGGGGTATGAGCCTTATCTATGTATTCCCTGGTGCTAAATTTAGCTCATTCCCAGATTGGAACCAAGTTTGAACCTCACTTAACACGCTAGTGGCAGCCGCCTGGAGCGTCTGAGAACTTTTTAGCGAGACGTGGCGAAGTGCAGATAAGAAGATGTTGTGCGTCATTGGAGGAACGGAGCCAGAGTGGGCCATCCCACCGCAGTACACCTGCTGATACAACATAGATAGCGCTTGAAATAGATTGGAAACCCGTCGAGAGCCGAACAAAACTACAGCTGTGCGTATGATGATAGGCCCAGCTCGTCATCTGGTACGGTCTTGTCCGAGTGAGAAAGCACGTGTCCAGGATCGCCTATATATTTACCGATATTTTCAGATAAGGAGATAAGGCTCGGACGACAGCATTATATAGAGCAACGGGCGAGTCTTCATATATCCCACTCACATCACATCTCATTGTAGCAGACTATCTCTCGAGAAACAGTCACTAATACAAAGACTTGAAGGCTTCGTTTCGGTTAGCGCAATAATCACTCTTCGATATGTCTGCGACAAATCCCAAAGTGGAATCGGAGAAGAATTTATCCAGCGTTGAAGTCACTGCAGTACCTCAATTCAGTGACAATGCGCATCATGTAGCTTTGGAAGATGTAGATGAAGCTGCAGCCTTCGTTGCTGGGTTTAAAGGGGAGATAACCAAAGAGATGTCAGATAGAGTACGAAGAAAGTGTGATCGGCATATGCTGCCTCTAATGTAAGTCTGGAGACTGGTCTTTTAGCATGATCGTTGACAATCTGTTGTCCAGGATGGTACTGTATTTTGTGCAATTCACCGGTGAGTGAATTTAGACGGTATCGGATGCAATTCTCACCTTCATTCCGATACCAATACAGACAAAACGACACTAGGATCATCCGCTATTCTAGGCATTAAAGTAAGACCGCTCATATGGACCTTCCCGAAGGAAATCGGCTGATATCCCGATTGCGTACCAACAGACTGATAACCACCTCACACAAGGACAATACAAGTACGCCAAATCACCCCAATGTCCTACCCGCTGCCGAAAGCCATACTGACCTGACACCACTTCTAGCTGGCTGGGAACGATATTCTACTTGGCGTACCTTGTATTCGAATGGCCTCAATCCGTAGCTCTGCAAAAATTTCCTCCTGGTAAATGGATGTGAGTTGCTTCGTCACGTTCCAGTCCAAGGCATACGCTTATGAGTGACTCCAGGGCTTGCAACATTTTGGTATGGGCCGTGTGAGTAATAGTGTTTAGAATCTCTCATGAATGGTCACTGAGCCCATATCTATTGCTCATGCTTACCTTCATCAAGTGTTTTGTGCTGTCATGCTGCTTGCTCAAGCTTTGCGGGACTTTGTGAGCGAATATCATCAATATCAGTCTTGAGACTTGCGCTGATTCCAATACTTGTTAGTCGTCTGCCGGATGTTCTTGGGTATCTGTGAAGGCTCAATCACTGCCGGATTCTTGATCCTTGTAAGTGGAACAGCACATGACAAATCAGGGATGAGCTCATTTTGGCGTTACTCTCCTAGACAAGTATGTTCTACACCCACGCCGAAGGTACTCAACGGGTCGGATATTGGTTCCTTATGAACGGTACCGCTCAAGTAAGCCAAAAAGAGTACTCGTTTATTAGTCTAGGTGGCTAACCTGTTTCGTAGATCTTCAACGGATTCGTCTCTTTCGGTGTATATCACATCAATCCTGAGATCATCCACCCATGGAAAATTTACATGATCATCACTGGTGGTATCACCCTAGTCGTCGGAATATGCTTTTGGTTTTTCATCCCTGATAACCCTATGAAAGCTCGTTTCCTAACTCATGAAGAGAAAATTATCGCTATCGAGCGATTGAGGGGTGAATCTACGGGTATTGAGAACAAGACTTGGAAGAAGGATCAATTCATCGAAGCTTTGTTGGATTGGAAATCATGGGCTTTCGCCATCTATGCTGGGTCCAATAATGTCGCCAATTCTTTGACCAACATGACTCAACTAATCATCAGTAAGTTCAACCTCTACATGCTATGGACTGTATCACTTCTCAAGTCCGAAAGCTAATCCGATGTTGTGATGCTCACGTAGACTCTTTTGGATTCACCGTCGGCCAAACAGCATTACTAGGCTGCGTATCTGGAGTGATCGAGATTCTCACCATCTACTCATCTGTATTGGTGGTGAAGAAATTCCCCAATGCCAGAGCATATGTCGGAGCATGTTATTCGATCCCCAACATCGTTAGTGGAGCATTGTTGATTGGACTTCCTTGGTCTGCCAAAGCTGGTCTGTTAGTGGCGATGTACCTTGGTGGAGTTGGTACACCGGGTTTCGTATTGAGTCTTTCATGGTGTGCGGCAAGTACTGCTGGACATACTAAGAAGACCACTACCAATGCGATGTTATTGATTGGCTATTGTGAGTTGACCTGGACTTATATCTACTCGTATTTAAGTACATCGGCTGATCATTATGTGTGGTGGACAGGTTTAGGCAATTTGCTATCCCCTCAAATGTGGGAGGCTAAATACGCACCGAGTGAGTCGAATAGTCTTATACGCTTATAGACAAGTACTAATCCGAGATCTGCAAGGGTACTACATCCCATGGGGCATCATCCTCGGTACATACGTTATCAACCCAATCATCCTGGTAAGTATATCTCTTTATTTCTCAATAGTCAGTCACCGACCGATTATGGATGTTTAAATAGCTCGGAATCCGATACTTCCTCAATAAGGAGAACAAGCGTCGAGACAAATTGTTCGAAACTGGTCAAGCAGAGAACGAAAAGTTCGTGGATGAACAAGGAAGAGAGATCGATTCTACTTTCCTGGATATTACCGATGTGAGTATCAATGATCCAACATACACGCTCTTATGCTCCACGTGCGATTAGACTGATCGATTTGTGTGAATCTTTTCCAACAGAGAAAAAACCTTTCTTTCCGATACCCACTCTAAGATGTTAAGTTCAATCACTATGTGAATGCTGCATCGAACTAGAGGGCAGCCGAAATAAGGGACGAAAACACGACGATACGGAAGGGGAGAGGTATTGTAGCAAGTGAGGGAAATCCTCGTTGCTGGGCATGACACAATACACAATAAGAAATATCAACGAATGAGAGGTTGTAGTAAAGCAAGAAAGGTGACAGCAGCGTTGTATGGATCTAGATGGATAGAGGAAGTTGTATAAGTGTGATGTATTCATGTGTGGGGGGTAGAGAAAATGTTTTGGTATATCAGGTTGGCACTATAACATCTGAATGTACTACATTTAGGTGAATCATCAGTGGCTGATTGCAGAACTGCATTATCCAAGAATTGTGGCCTAAGCGATCGATGCACCGTACACGAGAGCAACGACACTTACTTAATGCAACACTTTATATTGTTTCTGTCACACCCATACGGAAATTGAACAACATACAACTAGCGGCAAGATTATTAACCCGCATATCCAAGAAAATGTCCAATATTCATTCCCATAAATCTACAAAATCAAAAATGTTTGTATACCTCAAGTATCCAACTATGTGTGTTGTTAAAAAGGTAATATATGACTTCATGTATATGTTATATGTTTATTGTACACAACTCACAAGAATTGATAGAAATGGTGCACAATCATCCTTCGCATTATCGTATATTTTCCGTGTATCTATATCATGCTTGATCATCATTTCGTGCTGTATCGTAAATTCCCATTGATCGTTTCTTGTATCCTTCCCATGCCTCCTTTCTTCAAAATCTCTATGATTCTCCTTCCCAAATCATTTCTACAATTTACCAGATTCCAATCCTCCCAAAAACCTATCCTTCCCTTTCTTGCCTCCACCACCTAGATCATCCAGATTCACCGTCGTAGCCCGCGACTTATCTTCAAATTCGAATGGTGGAGTCCCCAGATCCATCTCGCTCGAACCTTCACTCTGGTTTTCACCCATGTATTGATTCTTCTGCAAGTGGGAAAGAGGGTTGTTTATTCCTGAATTCAAAGTGGCGAATTGATTGAAATTGCCTTCTCCGGCCGTTGACATCGTTACAGGGCCCATAGATAGAGTCGATGGATTTAGAGTAGTCGATGATAGAGAGTTGGTATCAGCGGAACTTGTGAATCCCCAATTCGACGAAGACCCTCCTCCATGCCCGCCGGTATTCATAGATAAGTTGATTTCGGGTGAAATCCAAGTTGACGAAAATGGTTGATTCGGATTTGAGAATGTATCAACATGATCGAACGTGGTTGTGGCTGTGCTGGGATTGGTAGATGTACTTGTCGCGCTAGAGAGAGGTAAGGGTACTTGACCGGATGTTATTTGGGGTTGATTCTGATTTTGAGCAAAATCCATCGCTTTGCTAGTATATTCAAATTCGCTCAGCGAGCTTGAATCACTACTTGCACCCGAAGAGGAAAACTTCATATCTGGTTGGGAGAAGGATCGTTGTCTCTGATGTTGATAGTGTGCAGTAGATTGTAAGTGACCCAAAATGGGTAATTCAAGTGGTGGAGTCTGTACTCCGCCTCCTGCAGTGGATGAGAACGAAGTTGAGGCCGACATTGAGGGGAATCTCCAAGAGCTGCCAGACGATGATCTTGTTGGATTTGTGCCTCCCATGTTGTTCGGGAAGATCTGAGAAGACAGATGTTCTTGCACTCGTGAGAATGCCGATAGTAATACCTGCATTGGCCATTTCACGTCAGCGACAATTCTACCGAGGCGGAGAGCACACTCCCTTCAATAAGCAGTACACTCACTTCTTTATCACCTGTCAGTTCACATCTTCCGCCACCGTTCGTCTCTTCCCCAGTGAAATCGCCAACTTGTTTCCAAACCCCTTGAGGCGTTGGTGAGTCATCTCCATTCCATGCAGCATACTTGGCAGTGTTCATGGACAGCTCGAAACTGATCGCCACAGCTTCTGTATTTAGAGATGGATTCTGTACTGATTGCAAGTTCGATATCGAAGTTGTGCTGATCGGTATCTCGATTCTGAACGTATCCGTCTGATGTACAACGTAAAGGTACAAAGAAGGCTGCGCGGAGGGTGTGAAACGCATAGAAGCTGCTAAATCAGGATGAGAAATACCTGTACCAGGCATGAGGAACCTCGTCCAGTTGGCAATTGACAGGACAGTTATGGGAAGAATAACCAGGTTGGCTACACGAGAGTGTAATCAGCAGATGGTCGGTATGCAGAAGGAAATATGTGGCACCTACGATCGTCATCATGAATCAGACCCCTCAATGCGTCGATATCTACTCCTTTGTTCGAACCTCCTTTCGATGTACTGGTAGAGGCTGACGATCGGTGTCCATGTGAAGAATTACCACCTCGAGTATGTAGAGACTTAGACATATTGGCATCTCTTTCTTTCGCTCGGGATTTTGATCGTCTAAGAGGCACAAGCGCCGTGTCAGCTTTGTTTACCAAGATCAATAACTGCCACGAAGCTAACCTGTTTTGGAACCAAATTTGCAAAGTTTTGGGTCTCACATCTGGACCCAATCTCTTAGCGAGAGCTTCTCTAGCTGGTCCATCGGGATTCCTACAATCGAAAGGACACTCAGCTATTTGAGGTGATACGCATTACGCATTACTACAACCGGGGGACTCACTTATTCTCCTCATACGATTTGATCAGGATTTCCAATTGTTCCTTTGTAGGTTTGAATCTCGGAGGTTTAGCTTCCATCGGAGGTGTCGGTCTCATTCCCATTCCCATTCCCATGCCCATTCCCATACCTATAGGCATACTGTTATATCCCATGGGCATACCCATGTTCATACCCATGCTCATTCTGTGTGCTCCAAACCCATCGTTATCCATTGGCAGATGAGTGAGATCGACTCCAATGGCAGGTGATATAGCAGTCGCTGGACTAGGATGAAATACCCGTTTCGTTGGTTCGCCCGTCATGATCGGTACAGAGGGTTGTCTGCTCAGTCGAGTAGGCTGAGATAAGCTCGAAGGGTGAACGTGCGGATGAGGATGATTGTTCATCAAGGAATTGGGAAATCTAGGTGAGGGGTAGGGATAAGAATTGGGCGTGGCGGAAGATGAAGAGGAAGGTGAAGACGAAGCCAAGGTCATTAGGGTATTTGACCGCTTCCTATTCGTTTGAGGAATAGCCGCACTGGCTGAAAACGTCCGTATGGGTCCACCAGGTCGATTAAGCTGAGGATTGATAGGCGAGGGCGCAGCAGATCCTGCTCCGGCGCCATGTGCAGAGATCTGGCTCTGCAAATTCTGGTCGAAAGTCGGACTTGAAGTGGTGAACCCAGCTAACATCGGTGAAAGACCTGTCAAAGACATATGAGAGGTATGGTGCATACCGTGTGATGCAGAGGTGTTAGGTGGCGGAGGCGGCATAAACGCATGATCCATAGCGGAAGCTGGGTTAGTCGCACCGGACCATTGGGTATTGGCAGTTGAGGGGGTTTGTACCAAATCATTATTACGAAATAACATATTAGGATTCGCAGATCTCATTCCTGAAGTAGTGGTCGAGAAGGGGTATTGAAACTTTGTACTTGCCGAAGCTGGAGTGGTATGTGTCGAGTCCATCCCTTCCGAATTGCTGGAATTTTCGATAGAGGGAGTGGTCGTACCGGTACTAGAAGGGTTATTCAGATGGTCAAATGACCACAGTGGTGTCATGGGTAAGTTCGTGGATGGTTGAGCGGAATTGTTCGTATCTGCATTAGTCCAGAATGCCGACGCTCCAGCTGAGTGATCAATATTGGTCGTGGGTTGAGGTGTGATATTGCTATCGTGGCTGAATTCGGGTGTACCGCAGGACGTGGTGGATGAGGCAGGTGTAGAGGATGGCAGTCGGAGTGAAGTAGGGTCGATCATCTGATGATCACCTTCTCGATCCACTACAGGAGGAAACTTGAATGGCGAGCCTGTTGGCGACATGACGAAGTATCAATTGTAAAGGAGTGTGAGTGTATAATGAGCGTTGAAGGGCCCAATCTATCGACATTGTCAGTACAGGTGAGACCAATGCAATGGAACACCGATGTGGATGGGGGTCGATGACTCACTGTAGTACTTTTTGGTCAAACGATATAAGGTCCGAGGTTATTGATCCTAAGATTCAGAGTATAAGAACATTAAATGAAGATTGATGGTTGAATAAAAATCTAGCTTGTTCCTCCAGGGAAAGAAAGTTGAGGATGAAAAGGGATACACTGATCCGGTGATGACCACAGTATATCACTGGAAAGTATATCGTTATCGAGCTGACCTATTGCGGATATAGATAGAGTAGAATAAAGGAGCGGATCTCGAGGGTGCTGGAGAGAGAGGTCGTGCTGTATCAGTCGATACGGAGATGCGATATCAAAGGAAGTGATCACGATCGGTGGGAAAAATACGTCCGTCCGTACGACTGGTCTAGAGCCTAAGTTGTCGTTACAAGTCACAGACCAGTCCGACAGGTGACGTATGAGCCGTGAAGGAGGGCTGTATAACCTGGGCCGAACATAGGAGAAATAGATCTTTTGTGCTTGTTGAAGACCGTGACTTTCGGAAGCGAATGCTGATTGAGCTAGGAAAGAAGGACAACGTCTGAGAGATCAGGGTGAGATAATCTGATAAGATCGGATCTGATGATGGTATGAGACTATTATGGGGTAAATCTAGAATTTGCGGGTGAATATCAATATGGATAGATGAGTGAACTGTCAGATATTCATGAAGATGGAGATATGGATTTCAAGGGGAGAGTAAGGGAAGACGATTAAAATCCAAAGAAACCAATGAAATACAAAGGAGTGAAGTCCTTTTCTGGATTTGTTGTCTTCTTTGATATGTTTGCCCGTGAGAAGAAGAGTTTTGACGTTTCTTTGGAAAGAGGAAAGAAAAAGGAGAAAGACGTTTCTTGAGAAGATAGAGGAAAGGAATGACAAAGGAGGACGAGAGTGGAAGATATAAGGAATAAAGGAGAGAGAAAGAGGAGTGAGTATACCCCTAGACTTTTTAAAGTATTAAACACTCAAATATAGTGCAGGGTGGCACACTCACCTTGCTGTAAGATACAACGAGCCAACCTTAACCATATCTCATCCATGGTCGTCTCGCTAAATGTGAACAGATTTCTAGAATTCTATACTGCAGTGAGGTAATTGAGCCATATGGTGCACCACAAGGTATGGTGATCTACACCGGCCCTGGAATCTCGTGTAATTGCTGTTTTGGTATGACCGACCGATCTTGGAACCGACAATCGTCTGAAGAGGAACGCCCTACACCAGTATCATTCCTTTATTCTAGCTATCACCTATCACAGGACCGAGTCTGGAAATCAATGGTAACTATCTGTCTGGACCTTTTGCCGACGATCGTAACCTGATCACCAATCGCGCCAAACTGATTTTGCCGACACTGCTTGATGGGGTTTGACTCCACAATGAGAAGTTGACAAGGGAGCGTGGATACAAACACAGTCGTCAAGCCTTGTTTGATTTGATAGTCTGGTAATGATGGTCATCGACAAAGATGGACAGGAAAGATCGTCTACGGGGAGAAGAAAAGATAAACAATGAGATATGGTTATCAAGAAAGCATCAATGATGGACCCGCAGTTCCCATCATATCTCATAACACCCTCATCAGTAGTCATCAACATTCATCAGGGAATCCATACGTGTTCTGTAACAGGTCCTAGAAAGAAAGACTGTTGTTGTGAGTGCAAAACTCAGGAAAAATGTGTATTTCATCTCGTCATTCCCATTTCCAGAGGTACGAAGACCGGAAGTCCAGAGAATTGGTAAGCTGGGAGAAGGAGAGGAACATCGACTGATATCTTCTTTCATCATGAAACATAACACGAAACACAAATGAAATGAAGCACTGACATATGGACATGACATCAACAATCCTCGGCTTCTATATATTCATTGATTGATCTTTCGCCTCTTTCGTCGGCTCTTTAATTCACCACAAAGAAAGGAGGTTTTGTTGCATTTAAAGTTGACCTTACTCCGAATTACCATCTGAACCTAAATCATCAGAGTGGGGCAAAGGGGTTTCTCTGATGCTGTTTCGGATCAATATCACCTGAACGGGTGAAAGGGTCATTCGGTCCGGACGGCTAAAGGATGTTGCTGAGTGTTGACTTTATGGTTCGAGATGATGGGTGCTAGTACTAGGTACGATAGTGATCGATCAATTTCATTCCATTTGCCGCCATAGTTGGTTGTCATTTCGCATGTCGCGATGATGTACCTCGACAACCAGAGACGATGTGTGTATGAGTCAATGTGAAGGATGACATGATACATTTTGTTCCTCCAAATCGAGTTGCGACAGGTATGCGAGAAACACAGTCGTGATGGGGTATTATATATCTCTGCCGAGTACTCTGTGTGTGTTTTCCCAGTTGTCAAGGTTACAGTTTGAAGAGAGAAACAAGCATAATACAACAATACAACGAACGCATGGACCCTCGTGTTGAATCTGTTAACTACCTGTGGCCTGTGCGTGTTTCTGTTTCGTAAATTGATTCCGGCTGAAATAAACCCAGCATAACATTCGAGTATCCTGAATAACCGGAGATCAAACTGTTCATTCACTCAATTCCTTAAACGATGATGTCGCCCAACTTCCTTTGCTCACCCTTGCGTCTTTCATCCTTGCATATAATCAATCACATCACATCAGATCAGATCTACAGTGCTTGACTCGGAAGGTTTCGTTTTCACTCCGCGGCCGGCTTGTCCCATCATTTCCCCCGTCTGACGCCCAACACTCAACACCCGATACTAGATGACTCCTTCACGACCTTTCAAACCCGAGGACACTTATGAAAGTATATATTCAGAGACAGAGGTAGACGAAGAGATCAACAATCTACTTTCTTCTTCTTCGTATCCTTCTTCTTCAGGACCCTTCAAGCCATTCACTAAACGATCATCACCTAACGTATTGATCATCAAATTCAAAGAGCTGCTCTCACTGCCCTATGAGCTTTTCTTTGCTATAACTGGTTTGATGGGTATAGCAAATTATGTCAGACACATAGTACAGATAATACCCTCAAAGCCAGCTACTATCTCCTTGCGCGAGATAGGAGGGGCTAAGCCAGAAGTTCGAGTAGACAGGTGGATAAAGGATAATGTAGAGAGCTTGAAAGGTGTTTTCAAGCCTGCTTGGTGGGCACCCAAGTGAGTTGGCAGATCAGTCCGCAACGGAGATGCACGTGAAGAGAAAGGGAGAAATGTGTAGAACGAGCTGATTATGTGCCCGGTAGCGGTCATCTTCAGACGTTCTTCACTGTTTTAGGGGATTTCACGAAGGTAGATAAAGTACATTACGTGAGGTGAGCCCATATGCTTATAATTGAGCAGTACTCGGGCAAATGGGCTAATGACTGTATAGAACGTACTTGCGTTTACCGGATGGCGGAACAATGTGCGCTGGTTTACAAGTGCTACTCTCTAGCGCCGACATGAGCTTATACACTTTTCCAGTGGAATAGATACCACACCTGTAAACCACCAACCTCTCTCAGCAGACACCCCGACGATAGTAGTCTGTCATGGGCTGACTGGAGGAAGTCACGAGTCATATGTTCGAAATGTACTTTCTTGGGTGGCAAGACCGAAAGACCAAGGGGGGATGGGTGCGAGAGCAGCTGTGGTCAATGTAAGTGTCCGCTGTCATTATCCCCGGAGATGAAAGGTGTAGCTGAACTATATTGTATCTATAGTTCAGAGGGTGTGAATGAACCTGTATCCGATATGAACTCGTAGCATCATTGTTGATCTCTTTCATTCCTTTTTCTAGGCGCTGGCGTTCCAGTAACATCACCTCAGATGTATTCAGCCGGAACCACCATGGACCTAGCCATAGCACTGCATCACCTCCGCCACAAATACCCCTCGTCTCCATTGTTCAGTATCGGCTTCTCTCTCGGCGCTTCGGTCCTCTCGAGATATCTAGGTGAAGCGGGAGAATCATCATTATTATCTGCCGGAATCATTCTTGGCTGTCCATGGGACTTAACTTTGATGTCTCATAAATTGGATCACGACTGGTTCCATTCCCGCGTTTATTCGTCGGCATTAGGTCAAAATGTTCTCAAACTGTTTTTCAAAGCTTATGATGCCAATCCACCCATTTTCGACGCTGATGATAGTCCGGTGAAAGAATTTATGGATGAGTTGAAGGTGCAGAAGAATAATATGGGATCACATACTAGGTTGAGGAAAGTGGACGATTTGATGGTTTGTAAGATTGGTGGACCGAGGAATATAGGTGTTTGGCCTTTTAAGGATGCAGAAGAGTATTATCAGTGGGCGAGTCCTAAGAGGCTGATCAGTCGTGTCCGAGTGTAAGTGCATGTCGGTATTGCTATAGCTGCTTTGCTATGCAGATGAGAATAGCGAGTATGGGAGCGGAGCTGATTGTATATGTTTATGTGTTGAATAGACCTCTCCTAGCCATTAACGCCTTCGATGATCCTGTGGTTGATTGTAGTGGGTACTCAATAGCGATCTGAGAGACGAAAAACTGACGAAACATACTTTTTATTCATGAAATAGCTGCCCTCCCCTTAGAAGAGCTTAAATCGTCCACTCACGTCGTAACGGCCATAACAGGATCAGGAGGACATCTGGGATGGTTCGACGGCCCTTTCCCATTATGGTCACCGACCAAATCGAAACATCGATGGGTCTTGAAACCAGTATCGGAATTTTTGACTGCTACAGCGAGAGATCTCGACGTCGTCGGAGGTAATATAGATGTGGTACAAGAAGAGGGATGGGAGTGGGTTGAAGACGATCAGGGACATGCTATACCTGGACTACACAGAAGGGGATGGAAAGTGCTTAAAGAGGGTGAGGAGATTCTGGGTGAGGGGGATGAAGGTGAGACCGGGGTGATACAGGGATTATAATCTAGTGCGTCGACTTTTTATATAGATGGGAAGTAGAGCCATAGATATCAGTACTCAGGGGTCTGATGCACAGCCATTTCTTCTTAGTCAAGCGCTATGCTTAGCAGGTCCTGTCAAAGTGACGTGAATGTAAGATGGCCGTGCGAAAGAACTTGAATTTTATCGTTCCTTTGATCTGCAGGAATTTATGCTGATCGACCAATATGAACTGTGACTCGTCACATCTATAATTGGACGCTTTGTGCTCGCCTTGCTCTTATGTAGTCACAGATAACCCTGTTCTCATGCTTGCATTGCGGCTTAATAGTTTATTCAACCGTATTAAGAATATTCAACATCAGTCAGAGACAGAGAGAGCCAATTTCTTGAGCTTTCAAAGTAAGCGTGCCTGAGCGAAACGAGCTAATGAAACAACAACGAACAAAAACAAACCTCACGTCACTGCCTCATCCACATCCACATCATTACCCTCTTCTCATCTCATTGTGATCATACATAGGCATAGGCTCAGCTGCATATTTGCAAAGAGACTGAGATACATCGACCGACTGTGAAGATGTCTGTAGATTTGTCAGATCCTCAGATAGGCCTGACAAGGAGTAAAATACAAGATCCGAGTGATCCGACAACTTGGTGAGGCTCCCTACTCCACATCCTCAAGTTGTACGCCAGTGCGGAATATACGAGATGGTTTGTACTATACCTATACCGCATTGTCGCTGACGGATTGCTTCCCCATAGGTTCTTACTGCACTATGTAACGTCTCCAACATCCCCAACGTCCATCCCTTCCCTTTCGCAATCCATAACCGTCCTCTCGTCAGGACCGGAACCACTCCTACCTAGCTGGCAAGAACACCTGACAGATACCAACGAAGATGTCTTGTTTGGATATGGAGAGATAGCAGGGAAAGGCTTGGTCTTGTTGTTTCTGCGGGATAGTGTCGGGTGAGTTGTATAGCCCATCTCCCATGAGGCTGTGTACCGACATATACGATGACGATATGCTGATCTGGTGATATGTCTCGGTGATAGAGGTGTGAAGCGAGGTAAGTCGATCTGCTGTGTACTTCACCATCAATACCTACGTGGAATATTGATAGTCCTTAACTCTGATATAGCTAGAGCAGTAGTTCATTCAAGATCAATAGCTTCTTTATTCCCCGTACGTTCAGCTCATAGATTACAATGCGTCGACCTAAGACTAATCTATCTCTCCTTCAGGACTACACCGCTCTAATCACCATTGCTCACCCATCTCAACTCACCGAAGAACTCATAACTGAACGACTAGCTCTCAATCAACCTTCCTCACTGCCTTCAACAGTACCAAAACCGAAGTATACCGTACCTGGCTCGGACCATCCTAATCCACTCTCACCACTCGCTCCAGGCGGTCCTATGCCATTTTTACCTTCAGGTGGTATAGCCGGCTCATCCAGATCCGTCTCAGCTTCTGCGACACCTTATAATGAGAATAATCACATACATCATCCCTCACCCAAGAAGTATGGTGATCTAACTTCGCCTGTTCGACAAGCACATAATAATTCACCCTCCAATCGTAGGGTGATATCACTGAATGATCCACCAGCTACAAGTTCGTCGCCTGGTCCACCACTCAATGCCCCTATATCACTTGGATCACCGGTCAAAGTCGACGTGGCCTCGACTCAAAGAGGAATTTCTTCGGCAGATTATTTCGGTAAAGAAGATGGCACAGGTGCAGGTAGTAATCCTGGTTCACCAAGAAGTAGGAAGACTTCTTTCGGTGTTAGACTGAAAAACACCTTTTCCAGTAACTCTAATAATCATAGATCAACCTCATCAAATTATGAGGAAACACCTTCTTCCCCTCCTCCTTCGCATCATCATCAGCAACAAAATGGTAATGGCGTTTCTTCTACGGCGAAAGATTCACCTAAAGAAAGTCGATTCAAGAATAGTTCGTTGGTCAAAGCATTCCATCGTAGGAGATCATCGACTCAAAGTCATACACCACCCGATTCCCCCAATATGAACCCGAACTCGAATGCCGATGATCAGACTATAGAGTATGCTCCCCCCGTTCCACCTAAAGACAAACCTCTCACTCCTCCTACCACAACTGTCGAACCACCTAATCCTTTACAATCTGAGATACCCACTCCGACGTCTGGAGTTACCCTAGGTCATGGACAGACTCTGCCTTTACCCGCTGAAAATCACAGTGATAATTCGAAGAAACTTCTATCACCCTCTCCATCTGCTAAGCAAATACTATACGATGCGAGACAGAAGAGCCTCGAGGCGGAAAATGAGATCCAACAGAGGTTCAGGAGAGATCAAGAGGATAGATTGAATGGGAATGGGAATGGCCTTGTAAGAGATAAAGAAGACGATGAGGAAAGTGTGAGGCTCGCTTATGATCAATCTGAAGATGAAGATGACCGGCCCCAAAGCGTCAGTCAGACTTTAGAGGGTGAGATTGATAAGCAGAATATACCGACTAAAGTGGGACAAGCAGAGAAGATCAGTCAAGCTGCTGAAGAACATGCTCAGAGACAAGCTCTGATAAGGGCAGAAGAGGAGAAAGCTAGGTTGTTAACTTTAGAAGCTGAACAAGCGGCAGCGGAAGAGAAAGAAAGATTAGAGAAAGAGAGAGTGGAAGTCGAGAGGAAAGCTGAAGAAGATAGGAGGATAGAGGAGGAACGAATCAGACTAGAGAGAATTAGGTTGGAGGAAGAAGCGAGAAAGGAGGAAGAAGAGAGAGTGAGGCTGGAGGCTGAAGCTGAAGCTGAGCGGGTCAGGGTAGTGGCTGAGGAGGAGAGACTTAGGGCAGAGGCTGAGGAGAGAGCCAGGATAGAAGCGGAAGAGAGAGCCAGAGTTGAAGCTGAGCAAGCGGCTGAACGAGCCAGATTAGAAGCTGAAGAGAAAGCTAGATTAGAGGCCGAGGAACTAGCTAGGAAACAAGCTGAAGAAGCTGAGATTGCCCGGATTAAGCAATTGGAAGAAGAAGAATTAGCTAGAAAACGAGCTGAAGAACGAGCTAAATTGGAGAAAGAAGAAGTGGAGAGAAGGAAATTAGAGGAGGAACAGGAAAAGAAACGGGGGATTCAAGAGGGTCTGGAGAAAGGTAAAAGGGAAGGAGGAGTAATGCTACGAGGGGTGAGTACGAATATTTGAAAACGATCATGGTCTGTATCTCTGTGGATCGGAAGTTGAACACTGATGATAACATTGTTGGCACATGAATAGTGGGTCACTGTGCAGACATATAAAAGTATGACATGGCGAAGGAGATATTTCCATTTATTGCCTAAAGAAATGCAGCTATACAAAGCTGAAGGTGTAAGTGACTGAATATCTCTAGTCATTTCATGTCGACTGATAGGTTGTATTTACAGGACGCCAAACCGATCCAAACGATATATATTGGGCCTTCTTCGAGCGTATCGGAGAAATACGAGGAATCGCAGGTAAAAGACAGTTTTAAAGTGATTTCGAATGGATCGAAAGGTGAAGAGGTAAATTCTACATCTTCCTTGTCTGCTATAGGCCCCCTCAGAAATAGTGTACAAGCTAATGCCCGTACGGGAATGAATATAGGAGTTCTTCTTGTTCACGGATTCGGGTGAAGATAAAGAGATTGTCTTGGAGGGGTTGAGGTTGTGTATGATATGAACATACTGATTCAAGTCTGCAGTGATCTACATCATCCTTGCCTGTAGATCAAGAGGTGCAATAGCCCTTTAGATATGTAGATTAGAAATGAATCCTTGTCAATGAATTTTATATGTTCAAGAGAACTGCCACGTGGTAGACGTCTGTGCACAACAAATGAAAATAACGGAGAGCATCTTCATCAAGATGACTGACTACTTTGGAAATCCATTCTGCATCCTACATCTGTCCATATTTCGCGGTATCTAGTACCTCTACAGAAACTGCACGTCATCAGCATCAAGGGAACATGCCAAATCCACGAACGTTCTTTGATTTCAGTGTTGGTGATAAACCATTAGGAAGGGTCGTGGTGAGTGAACAGAGATCTTTCTCTGGTAAAACAAGTAATTTAGCTTACTCCTTATATGATGTGATGATAGTTTGAGCTGTTCAGTGATGTGTGAGTCGCTGTTTCATGCTTAACAATGAGTGCTCCACTGACGAACTGATGTACACTCATATGTAGCGTACCGAAGACAGTTGAAAAGTGAGTACGAGTGACATGTATCCTCATCTTGCGTCAATTTGGACAGACACCAAATATAGATGCTCTAAATACTGATATTGTGATTCATTTTGGATTCATCTCAACAGCTTCAGATCCCTATGCACAGGTGAAAAAGGTATTTCTCCCTCGTCCAACGTTCCATTACATTACAAAGGATGTCCCGTCCATCGGGTCATAGATGGGTTCATGATTCAAGGAGGTGATTTTACGAAGAAGAATGGGAGTGGTGGAGAAAGTATATATGGGGGTCCATTCGAGGATGAGAGGTTGGAAGGTGAAGGGACAGAGGTGGATAAAAAGGGGTGAGTAAACAATCATTCGAGTTCACACGGTCAGGAAATCGATACTGACATCTCGTCTTATGCAAAAGACTCTTGGTAATGGCAAATAGAGGTCCGAATACCAATGGATCGCAATTCTTCATCACCCTCGCACCGTCTCCTCATCTGACAGGTAAACATGTGTAAGCTATCTCCCTGATATACCGACCTACAATGAATGTATCTCACTGACTTAATGGATTTTACCTTAGTGTATTCGGTAAAGTCATATTCGGCATGGAACATATCGAAACCATCGGTAAAGTCTCTACGGACGATAGGGATCGACCATTATCACCGGTGGTAATTAGTCATTGTGGTGAATTAGAACTCAAACGTGCACCCCCAAAACCTAAAGCCAGATCACCCTCCGTATCTGTATCTTCATCTGTATCTAGATCGGCTTCGCCAGATGATCGAAAGAGGAGCAGGAAGAGCAAATCGAAATCACGTCGTGATGCTCCGTCTTCAGATGAGGGCGATTCAGATGATTCTAGAGATAGACATAGAAGTCGGAGGAAGGAGGATAGAAAGAGTAAGAGTAGGAAGGATAAATCGTCAGGACGTGATAAAGATAGAAAGCCAAGAGAGGAAACCGAAGAGGAGTTGGATGCTAGACTGGAAAGAGAGGAGAAAGAGAGATTGGAAAAGGAGAGACTGGAAAGATTGGAGTCGATGAAAAAGCAGTTGGAAGAGGAAAGACAGAGGGTGAAGGATGAGGGCGGTGTAGTATATAAGGGTGAGTAATGATTGCATCTGTCGCACGCTTTCGTTTCCAAAATCGGTGGACGGCCATGGCTAGTATTCCGTACTGATATTGTCGGTATCTTGACAGGCCGAGGAGCAATGCGATATCTTGATCCTGAGACCACTCATCGATCAATGCCTCGTAATTTCGATTCCCGCGCACCTGATATTCGACCAAGAAGGGGTCCACCCCCTCATCTCGCTGATCGAATTGAAAGAAGTAGAGACGGGAACCGAGATAGAGATCGAGAAAGAAATGGTCGTGGAGGAGAGCTGAATCAACGTGATAGGTTAGATCGAGATATGGATAGATGGCAGCATGATAGGTCCCAGGCCCAGGCTGTTACTGAAAGGGAACGAGCTAAATTTACGAGAGGAAGAAGTAGGAGTAGAAGTAGGAGCCCGGTCAAAAATAGATCTATCAGTCCTAAGTTGAGATCTGAGTCTCCTCTCAGAGGAGGAACCAGAACGAGATCTAGATCTAGATCAATGGGTGCTAGATCAGATGGGAGTGATATGGTGTTGGATCTGGACGATTAGATTGTCAAATGATGCATCTTGTACGTATGATCACTATCCTACCTTTGTTCGGTCCCACGAAGGCCACATATTATCTGTAAACTGCTTGCTGTCTTAAACGAGTACTGTCGAGCGTTCTTTTCCCCCTCGTTCTGCAAAGAAAACCAGTATAGGTGTATGGTGCACAAAGGGGTGAACGACTGTTGCCGTCCTCACGACTTACTTTCTACCACATACAAAGGATCCAAAGCCGCCTTCGAAGATGGATTCGCAAGTGAGCTGTAACTCCCCACGGTCCGTATGACATTCAAGTAAACTAAGGATTTTCGCCTTCCCAACTTGAAGAAGCGCGTATGGAGTCTGATCTTCCGGACTTGTACCGTCAATCCAGAACAATCTGACGAAGGCTCATTGGACACACACCCTATAAAGGTAAAAGTCTCACTAGAGCATACTGACTGCATAGTAGCTCGTATTATCAAGCGGCGATCAGTATTCTTTATCGTCGTACAAATTATTGATAGATCGACGATGCCACCTCGTCATAAATCTCGATACGATAGCGAAGATGATTCGGATCGTAGATCCCGCTCAAGATGGGCGAGAACCCCTCGTCGGTCCAGAGATACATCGTCAAGCCGTTATGGAGTAGAAGATCGTTCGATGTATCCTCCTGATCCGGGACCATTGAATGAACCTCGCTCATACTCGCAATATAGCAGGTCCTCTGGAGAGTCGCAGAGAGATATTGTCGTTGAGGTTGACAATGATGTCCAGAGTGGACAGCGAGTGTACCATCAAACGGGGACTCAGCCGATCCAACACCGTACGGGAAACAATGTTGCATCGACCAGAGCATATACTCAGCCTGAGCTGGGTGAGCTGGCTTATCGATCAAGACCAGTGCCAAGTGTGGATGTTCCTACTTCCAGACTTCAAAGGTATCCGGTCAATTCAACTCATTACGAAAGAAGGGCACAGACTCTATCCCTAGTAGAGCTCACAGGTCATCAACCTGGTCCTCCCAGAAACTTACCTCAATATTCTTATCCTGCAGAATTTCGAAGTCCGAGTCTGTCCTCTAGGCCATTGGATACCGACGCTCAACAGTCATCTCTCAATCCTCTATTCAGCTCTTCGATCCATTCATATCCCTCATCGGTGCACAACAGCAGAGATATAGGGTTAGTGATGTTTCAAAGGGATATGGGAACAGCGGCGGACCCTAGAGATCAAATTGTTATCTTTTCCAGAAGAAGATTCCATTACCCCGATGAAGATGCTCTACTGTTTACTTCGCCAGTTCATTTCCCTATAGTGGATGACAGAGGGAACGTAGAGCATTATAAGGTTTGTGAGCATGTTGTGAGTGTTCTGTCCTATTATCCTATTTCAGTTACTTGACTGTACAATGCCTGAAAAGGAGATCAAATTATGGTCTGATGCATACTTGAAAATGCTAAACTTGCATTCATGTTTACTGGCCAATTACCAACAGACGGACAACGGTATTCCAAGCCAATGTAAAGTCTTTCATACTCCCGTTCATACATCTACCGTCTCTATTCGAGGTATCCACCCTGAAGATACTCATTTTTACTCTGCAGCAATAATCCCAAGGGATCATCGTATGTTTCGAGATCATCCTTCCACTTCGAGGATGATCACCGTAGATCACTCAGTGACGTTTGAGGAAGTTGCGAATCAATACAATTCTCAACAAGTGACTTTCGCGAGGAGGTATAAGGATTGGATCAATAGTGATTCTGGAAAATTACGTTTGAGTCAAGAGAGGTATATCACAGATATCAAAGATAACATACGCTTGAGAGAAAATGTACTGAAAGAAAGAAAGAGGGAATTGGAAAATAACATTAGTTCGAAAGACGTTATCAAAACGCTTCAAGATGGACTAAAACAATATGATATTGACGGTCATCAGGCAACATCGCGATTTTCGCCTGCAACTGCTAATTCAAAGTTATGTCGTTTTGCTGAAGATGCGTTGCGGCAGTTGGAAGATATGGTGCAACCTCTCAGCTGGCTGAGAGAGGACGAAGAGAGGTTGAAGAAGGAGAAAGGAGATTTGAGAGGGTATTATCGATCTTTAGACTGGATGAATTGATCTATCGCCTGCATCAGTTGCAGCAGGATGGATGGCCAAGATTATGTACATGGTGCATGAGTATGGAATGCAGGTATCTATTTAGAGGAAGGTTTCTAACTTATCGTGATAATTGTCCATATATTGAAGTTACCGCATCTATTCCTTTGGCCCATAACCTACAATGTATTGAGACCAAATCTCCTTAAAGCCCACATGCCCAACACACCGAACAAGACCATGCTACCGATACCGGAATCACGCAATGCTGCACTCGTAGCACCGCCGGTCGATGATGCAAATGGTGAATTACTTGAAGCAGACGATGAGCCACCTGACGCCGAGGATGATGAGCCTGACGGAGATGTAGTGCTATTTGTGGATGAAGCGGAATCTCCACACACTCCATTGGCGCAGGTAGCGTTGATGGTGAAAGAGGGGTAGGTGGATGGTGTGGTATACTCTACGTAATCGAAGTCTGTGGGAAAGCCGAGAAGAGTAGTCAGTAAGGGTTACATTTGTGAAGAGCAATTTTATTATATGATCTGTAGCAGGAATGACAGATTCAGCTCAAACGTACCAAAGAACGTAGCATTATCACCTTCTGGACCATCATTAACCAATTTCACCTGATGTGTACCCTCAGGTAAATTCCCAATAAAAGCTTTCAATGATCCTAGCTTCTCACACTTCTTTCCGTAATCTGCTGTTCCACCACAGGGAGTCCTGGCGTTCCATGTGCCGTAGGGTGTTTGAGAGTCATTAAAGTAAATGGAGAAATCACCGTGATCTTGGACAGAGTCACCGTAGATGAACAGGGCTGATCCTGCAAAGGCTATATGGTGATTGAAGCGGAGTTAGGAAGACATAAACCGGATTGGGTGAGATGATAGAGAGCATTCCGTCCAGATTGATAGAGGATGTTTGTGGTATAGATAGGAAAAGGCCCACTAACTCACAGAAGTTGAACGAATTACCTGGACCTTTGGTATATATATTCGTACCGTTGAAAAAATCACCGCCTTGCCTCGTCCATTCCCCGTCATAGTGAATCTGATCCAGCGCGTCGTCTATCGTCTGGTTCTTCAAATCCGAACCTAGATCATATCCTAATACAACGGAGTCTAAGCCTAACCCATCACCTTGATTTGTCAACGTCAAAGAGTGTGCTGATGGCGACAAGTCCGTCGCAGAGTATAACAATGCTCTTCCTGATGAGACAGAAGCAGGGGTCTGTGTGGTAGTTTGACCGTCAAGCGTGATGGTGAATGAGGGGGAAGAGACGTTAAGGGCACCGTATAACCATATCTGGGTGGCTGAAGATATAGCGAAACCACTCCGATTAGCTTGTCGGCTTCGGACATGGGGTCATATGAAAGATTATAAACCCACTGGTAAAGTTCAATGACAGCTCAGCTCCTTTCTCAGTGGTCCAATGTAAAGTAGCCTGATGCCATGGTAGACCCGTCTCACTCTCTGGCGCTTTATACCATGTTGGATTATCTTGGGGATTGGGTGTTGACCATTGACCTAAATCAGCATACACGACTAGGGGGTCGAAGTCGTCGTACGTGACGTTGACGGTCTGCGAGGTTGACATGTTGTCGCTGTATTTTATAGAGTGAGGCAACTGGAATGGATATGAAGATAGGCAATTATGTAGTGTTATACTTCGAAAAAACAGATGATAAATAACTAAAGGACAAAGGGTTGCAGCAGGTAATTATATGCCTGTACGAGGTTGTCTCAATAGTGGATACACCCCTTGCTTGGCATGCACTGGTGATTTTTGTGATCGGTGTGAGATGAAAGGAGCGCACGATACAGACTGTTTCATCAGATGAAGTAGACTTGTTCTGTTTACATCGGATAACACAGCGGTTTAGCGGTGTTGTGGTCGTGTGTACCCCGCATCGCGATGACGCAACACAAGTGGCATATCAGAGGCAGTCTGAAATAATAATGCACGAAATTCGGAATCGAGGTAAATCGAAAATCGATTCAGCTCCATGAGATCCCTCAGCGCAGTGTCCGATTAGTTCTCCAGAATCCTCCAGAATCCAAGTGGAAGTACCGTGGAATGAGGGATCCTGGACCAATCACCGACTATAAAATCTTTCCAAATTGTCTTGAGGTTTCGCTCATGCATCATGGTGTTCAAAGGTTCGGGGTCACCTTGCGTAGTGCTGGGATCAGCTTGGAGATACTCTTCACGAGTGTCAGCAAAGGCTCCTTCAAAATATGCTAGTGAACAAGTCGCTCGCTCGTTAGGTAGGGATGTGAACATGGATCTTATCAATGGCTATACTACCGTACGATGCCCTACAGTAGTCGTCACTGCCACAGTTGCTACACTACAGCACATTAATATGCGGATCTGACTAGCAGTTATCGTCAAAACCAGGAAACGTTTCATTTAGCGAATGACCATGATGTCTGTCTCTTATCGCTTAATGCCAGCTTCTTCTTATGGAAAGCTGTATTGTTGTTACTCAATCTACCAGCGTCTAGCGTGATAACAAAATTTTCTTCTGACCGAGTATATCTTTTGTGAGGAGTACCATGCACGATTCTACTGAAGCACAAAGGCTTCTCGACACAAAGGTTTGTCTGATGGCTCAAGACTTCACAGCTGTTTTTGGTCTACTTCCAAGAATTCAAGACGTTTGGTTGGTACAAGGTAGGTTTGCAGACTTGACAAACCGTAGAATGTGCATATAATACCAGAGGTTATCCGAAATTTACGCTGATTGCCATTGTACAGCACAAACCAGACGCCATCGTCAGACGATTCAAAGATGGTACTTTCCACCAATATGTCTTCAAGTGGCTCATTCACTTCTACAATCTCCTCGCACCCAGCTGGTAGTATACCTGTAAGAGGTGTTGGGCCTTTCGACGAAAGTCAAAAAGTTACTTTGCTGTTCTATGCCTGTGCGACAGACGGTAGCCGGATCGAGCTTGGCAGAAGTGGCGTAATCTCATTAAAATCCCAGGATGAAGCTGAGTCTGCGACCCAACAGCAAATAGGGTCTTTTGTCTATCCCAGTTTAAACCTATGCCACAGAGAGACTTGGGATCCTTCCGTCGAAGTATCTAAATATAGTCAACAGAGCGCTCGTTTATTTGTAGACGAAACAGCATCAAAATATCGCATTTATCATGAAGTAGACGCTTCGGCTCTTTGTGAAGCTAGTGCCGCTCATACTTTATCCTTTTTCAAACCAGGCGACAAAGTGACAGATGCTTTGTATTTGAGGAACGAGGATGCTTTGAATTCCCTTTCTGATGAAGGAAAATGGCTAAAAGCTCAATACAATTCGTTCAGAGCCAAAGACGATTTTCATCTTGAATTTACTCTTAACAGGGGTCAATTCCTTGAAGCTCCGCCCCCATATCCTAGTGAAGAAGCTAAAGATGTACCACCTGAGTTTGATAGAGCTCGGTACAGACGGAACCTCGAAGCTACTTGGGGAGATTCAACTGTAGGAGATTTCTCAAAGGTTCAACAACCTGAAGATTGGACTGTGCTCATCCCTATCATCAGGCATCGGTCCGCTCACAATGCTACACTTCCGGAGCTTTTGGACGATAAGTTATCTGATGTAGACGGACAGAAAGATTGAACTTTATGCAGCCAAATCGTAGTACACCATTTATGCATTAGATCATCATCAAAAAGGAAAGAGAGATTGAGGGGTCATCAGCATTAGACATAAGATATAAAGCATAGACGACGTTAAGAGGACATTTGGAGGCAGAAAATAGAAATACTAAAAGAACGTGAATGATATGTATTTTATGGATATGACATTATGAATATGATATATGGTGAAAAGAATCGGTCTATCGGTCTTCCCCATAATGCCTTGATCATTGAGTATGAACACCGTGAAGATGAGATCGAACATCACAGGTAAGAGTCCATCTAGAAAATTCAATTAAAGGGTATGTTGGATTTTTGAATTGTGGTTGAGGAATATATATGATTTCGTTGACATGTAATGGTGATATCGTGGTATGTTGTATATGACTTGAGGTGAGTTGAAATTACGAAAAGACCGAGAACCAAAAAGCGATAATATGATGAAATGATAGAACAAAGAAAAGGAAAAAAAAAAAACGTTTCCACCTGACCATAACCAGTCTTTATCATTAACCCCTTCCGTTAAATATTTGTTCAGATAAGAATACTAAAGTCTCTAGAGCTCGAGTGATTCTCTAGTTCTCATACCCTCCATATAACCTTGGTTCTGGTTGGTTTGAGCGGCATTGGCGTTGGCAGCAGCTTGTCTTTCACTCCCAACCGCTGAGTTTGAATTCGATCCCACTGATCCTGATCCACCACCCAAACTTGAATTATCGACTTCTTCATCTTCCTCTGAGACTCTCCTTCCCATCATTATATTACTTCTGTTACTAGCATTGGAAGTAGGTCTGAATCCACCTACACCGCCAAACCCTCTTGATTCGCCGGCTGGACCTCTGGGATTTCGAAGAGGTTGGGAAGACAGCATCTCGCCCATTGGGTCGGAGGCACCATTGGAATTACCGAAAGAAGAGATAGAGTGTCCTTTAGAGTGTAAGCCTAATCCCGAAGGAAGGGGAGGAACAGGAGGGATGATGTCGCCGAATAGACCATTGAATGAACCTGATGCTTGACCTTGTCCGATGGTCCTTCTACCTTGAGCAGCACCCATCGATACATAATCTCTTCCACCAGCGTCGGCTCGAAGGTTACCCGACGATCTTTGAGGGTTGAGCGATCGAGCGGGATCTCTGGCTACCACTGGGCCATTGAAACCTCTGAGGTCAGGCATGGACTTCTTGATTCGTAAATTAGGGGATAATTCATTGGTGGGTGTGGTGGAGTAAGGAGAAAGGTATGACGAAGATGACATGGTAGCTGAAGAAGAAGTAGTAAGAGTTGGTCGGTGTTGAGGTTGAGGTGGTTCCCTCAAAATCACAACGGATTTCAAATCACCTTCCCCCCTGGTCGAGCTTGACAAACCCAGTTTCTGCGCAACCAAATGAACAATCCTTCGCTCGGTCGGTGTAAGGTTTTTCGAGAAAGCTAACTCATCCCTCATCCTATCTTCTTTGAATACCAAAACCCTAGAGTAGATATCCAACACGGCAGGATCGTTCATATCTAAGGTGAGAGGTAAGGAATCTGAGGTAGCGGAGGTGGCTGATTGTGGTGGACTGTTGTTTTCGTATCCATTTGAGGGCCTTGAGATTGGTTGAGGTGGGATTGGGATCGATAATTCCGCTTTGTTGATGTTGGTATTATCGAATTGAATCGATCTCATCCTCTTCAATGCTTTCTCCCTCTCAATCTTGTCCTTCTCACCAGGTTGTAACACCTTCTTATATTCGACTCGTAGTTTCCTACCTTGAACGTCGTATCCGTTCAACGCAGCGACGACCGAAGCTGCCTCGTCAGGCGCACGGAAGTTGGCGAAAGCCAATCCACGGAATACTCCATTATCGTGATGATAATTGAAAGCGTATGGTAGAGGAGCACCTAACGACTCCATTACTCCTAGCAACGTTTCTCGAGTGACCGCGAAGGGGATATTCTTGATTACTATGGCAGTTGGAATGACATCCTCGTCCGATGAAGGAATAGAGGGCATCCCATATCCATTTCTCCACCCGTTGGCCTGTGAGCGATTGTGATTGTTGCCGAAACTGGCGAGAGATTGAGACCCATATTGAGGCAATCCTCCAGCATTGTACCCTGCGAGATTAGGCGCAGATGCAGCGGTGTTGAGACCATATGACATCACTGGAGGCGGGGAGGGGGTGACGGCCAACGGCGCGAAGTTGTCAACAGGAGGATAGTTGGGCTGTTGGTATGTCTGATAAGGGTGAGACGAGGCGGTGGTGGGGACAGATGTGATTGATGAAGGAGGTGAGAGGGCAGGAGGGGATGGGGCGTCGCGACGGAACGCTTCGTAAGCGTTAAGATTGGGCGACTCTCTCAACGGAGGTGCGTTGGAGTCATACCATCCCTGCGCGAGTTTTCAGTGAGATAGCGCATGAGAGAAAAGGAGAGAAAGCTTACCTGAGGAATACCAGATCTCGAACTTCTCTTCGGACTGGTAGCCCAATCAGGAGAAACGGTCGATCCCTGGGACGGAGGGCCGAACACACCGTTGTAACGATAATTGTTGTTGGTCGCGGAGTATGATCCGGGAGGAGGTGAGATGGACAAGGTGTGCAGGTTGGGTAATGGTGGTGAAGTTTGATTCATCTTGGACTGGGTTGTGTTGAATATAAGGGACGACGACGTGTCTTGTCTTTTGTTGTTATTTTGACTTTTTGGTTGAGACGCGTATATTCGACGTCAGGTAAGATTATAAAATGGATGATAGCAAGTTGAATATTCTCCAGACTTTGTTATCGCTTGGGATCTACCCATGAAAGAAAGATAGAAGGAAAAGGCTTGATTTGTTATTCAAGAGGAAAAGAAGTTGAAAATTTTGATTATATAGATTGTGTGTTTGTTGTTGGAATGATGACAGATTTGTATAGGGGGAAACGTGTGACAAGGTTCATATGTGTATGGGTGGTTGTATGCAATGATGGGTTTTGTTCGTGTTGTCGTTACTCGTTTCTCATAAGTGGTGGATTGATGATGATAAGACTGGATGAGCTGTATGAATGAATGCAGGGAGAATAACAAGGATGGAAGTATGATTAGATGGGTTGGTCGTGTAGTGGGCGATAGTAGGGGAGGGAGGTGTGGTGGGTGACATTACTCGACTGACGTGAAAAAAACCAAACACAGTGGGATTGGATTATTTACAAACATGATTTTATCCATTTTATCCCATATCCTCGTTATGTCGCTGGCCGTCAGCGAGGGTGCGTCATGCATATATAGAAGTAAACAGCTGATCATGATGTCCAGAGCGCTATTCAACACCCCTAGGATGCTACTCTATCCACATCTTGCACCCCATGGTCAAGTATACTCGAATACAACATTCTCAAACAGATAGTGGACCCCCCTTGCATCTGGAGAGTGAGACAGGGACATACCCATGACGCTTTGACTCTCGACATTTCGCATTTCGCCACCTTTCTGCTCAACCTCCACTCTGCGTTTTGCCACGTGCCAATGACGTGTTTCCACCTTTTTCAACATTCCGCCAAGACCTGGTCGTGTCCGGGTACCTTGTCTGCGCCCATTCAATGATCAAGGATCAAGGATCGAAAGCGGTGCGTGCGTCTATGATGCATATAACCATAACGCATAACCCAGAACATTATCTTTGAATCCTTCTTTCTATTATAATTTGCCATCTCTATACTAACAACACCATACATATATTGTGTATAGCAAATTATAATCATCGAGAATGGGTCTCGCGTCTAAATTAGCAGCCGCACAAGCAGGTGGGAACGCAAACCCTTACGGGGGTGGTGCACCCGCTCAACAGCAATCATATGGTGCTCCCCAACAACAACCTCAACAAGGTCAATACGGACAACAACCTCAACAAGGACAGTATGGCCAACAACCTCAACAACAACAATATGGTGCTCCCCAAGGTCCACCTCCTACTCCTGGACAAAGGTGAGTCTCTAGGTATCCTCTGGTTCTGCGCAGTCTGATGAATATGTTGTAGACCCACTTCTGGACAATACGCTCCTCCCTCTGGACCACCTCCTGGTCAATCCCAATACGGTCAACAAGGTCAAGGCCAAGGTCAATATGGTCAAAATCAAGGTCAATATGGTCAAAACCAATATGCTCCTCCATCGGGACCACCACCGGGACAATATGGTCAACAACAAGGGCAATACGGCCAACAACCCCAATACGGTCAACAGCAAGGACAATACGGTCAACAACAACAGGGATTACCATCCCAACAATACGGTAATCAACCTCCTCAATATCGACCCCCTCAAGGTGCTCCCGCGCCCGGTGGAGCATCAGTAGGTGGTGGTCCCAATGCTCAAGCTATCTTGCAAGCTTTACAACATTGTGTTCAAGAGGTCAGTCGAGCCATCCATCCTTCTCCGTGCTGGAGGGATATGCTGATGATGTTCTCATGTGTGTAGCAAAAAATCCAAGCTTTCTACCCACCTGGTACCGGTCAACTCGAAGCTATTGCTCAGAGAGTAGCTCAATCAGGTGCTTTACCCAAGATCGCTCAGGAATGGAGAATGCCCCTTGAGCTTGCTTCAGACTTGGTAAGCTATATGACCATCTTCCTTGATGAAAAGCTTACTGACTTTCGGATATCAGGTCAAATTGTCTTTGTTCGATGTTATCCTCTATGTAGATGATAGTGGAAGTATGGCCTTTGAACAAGGGTTAGTTGACATATCCACCATTCGCAAGAAATCAGCTAATATATGCTTTTTTAGAGGCGAACGAATCGATGATTTGAAATTGTAAGTTCACCTCTCGACATTGAGATTTTATTCAACCTAACAGCGATGATCACAACCCCTTAGGATTTTGTCACGAGTCGCCTACGCAACTTCCCTCTTCGACGATGACGGTTCCCTGAGTCCGATTCATGAACAATCGACTTGAAGGGAATGGAATCAAGACTGAGCAAGACGCTTTGAACCTCGTCAACCAAGTCAAATTCTCTGGTACGTCCTTGCTACTTCGATCATCCTACATTATTTATTCCCAAGCTGATAGACTTGAGTAGGTCTTACTCCAATGGGAACTTCCCTCGATCAGAAGATTCTCCAACCTCTCCTCCTCGGTCCAGCTAGAGCAAATGCTTTGCAAAAGCCTATTCTCATTATTGCTATAACCGATGGTGAGCTCATTCCTCATATCATCGTCTAACACGTAAGGCTCATTTTGTGTGATAGGTACACCCGCTGGAGAAGCAACTGATAAAGGTGAGCTATCTTAAACCACCTGTAGAAATGATATTTAGCTGACTGCATTTTGCAACAAAAGTTATTCAAGTCATCGTTAATGCTAGTCGAGAGCTACAAAGAACCAGATGTGAGTTAACACCATCACTGGCCAGGCAAACGCATGTCATCTGATGCTGACTCAACCATACTATTCAGACGGGCCGGATGCGGTCTCATACCGTGAGCTTTTGTCCCACCAGTCACATGTATGGTCCGGCCTACTGATGTCATGCTCCTCAATAGAATTCGCGCAAGTCGGTGATGACATGAAAGCCATGAAATTCCTTGAATCTCTTGACAACCATAATACGGTTGGCGGGATGATCGATGTCACGTCAAATTTCGAGGCCGAACAGGCCGAGATGATGAGAAAGAACGTAAGTCCAACCCCACTTCATATTAACTTCAAGATATGGTCAGCCAAAGTTACTCATCTTACTGATTATGTTTTATTGACAGAATATCGACCTCAGTCCCGAAGCCTGGTTGATCAAACTCTTATTGTGAGTCCCCTCGTCTGACACCTTCCTCTTTCCGATCTTCACCCATCGCTTCATTCCTCGTGGTCGTCTTGCCGGTTCGCTTGCCGGTCTTTCTGTTTTGCCATGATTGCTGATGACAACGGGTTGCAAACAGAGGCGGCATCGATGATAGTTTCGATGAGCAGTAAGCCTATATCTTCAATTTGCATCTTAAACGTGAGCTAACGCTTCGGTTCAGGGATGAATGATCGATTCAAGTACTCGAAGGATAGTCCGAGGGATCTTACTTCGGATGAAATTGGGTCAAAAACGAAGATTGAACCTGAGAAGTGTTTGGAAAGAAGTGATACCTATTCTAGCTACATTGTGGATGAATACATAATATCCTCTGAAACTACATTTGATCATATGAAACAAACAAACTGTCAATTGTAAGGAGGGGAGTGAGCAGCGAGATGATGAGCCAGAGGACCCCTTCACCATCCACTACACTCCCAATCACTGACCTGAGATGCAGCCAACTCGAATACCCTATGGTCTATCTCACTGGACAAATACTGGTTGGTGATTTGCAAGAATAACTGTATATGCATGATCACCTCATTGACATCTATTTGAATTCGCCCGGGCCTTATATCAAGCTTACCTCCCGACATCCGTCATACTATTTCCACACACAGTGCAACACATGAAGTAGTGAGAATCTAATCTTGGGGCGGGGCAGTCAGCTCCACCGGATCTGCTCCATGCAGGTCAAGGCACCCAATGATACATGCATCTTCCTGTCACGCCTGGGACTGTGACATCGTGCTGGTACGTGTACATTCGGGGCATAAGCGACATCTCATGCATGTGAGTCGAGCACTTTTCAATTGACCAATGTCATCGGTAAAATGTACTGCATACAGTACTGAGGTAGCATGTGTGGGTGAGCGATGAGAACAAGATGATTATGCAGCCTGCACTGCCACAACGATAAGTGCGAATCGCTGTATACGATGCTAAATCTTAATATCGTTAACATCTAGCGCGACCAGTTATACGTAGGTATCTTTTACTGAATCGCGCTTCTCTACTACAGGTAGTCGCGACATATACACGTCATATAATATTGTTCATCGCGCTTGACATACAGAACGGATCGCGACGCGGGCTCTGATAATACGCAATGGGAACAAGGTTTTGGTTGCCGGTAGGATCGCCTCATAGGGGGCCCATGTACCTACCGCCCGAGTGTTGATATATTCGCAATTTGAATTGCATATTTGGACATCATAGTAACTAATTAGAATATGGTGATATGTACAGCTTTTGGGTTCTCTAGCATACAAGCTTTTGTGTTCTCCTATCATACAATCTTGGAGTATCCAAGTCATCTCGCTCTGACCCTCCATAAATCATATCTCGACTGCACTTTCTTTCGTTCTGATATCAACCCTGCGAATTTCGATTTCACCGTATAAGATGAGCCTATCTAACGCTGTACTACTGCATCCCCACCCCTAGTATCGCTTTTCTACCTTCCTCTTTGATCTCCCTATCATACTTCGATCTATAGAATCATAACTGGACTTTTCTTCTTATCATATTATAATACTTCACAGATTTGAGTTCGTTTTATGTGGACAGATCTCGGATACACCAGACGTAGTTTGCACATTCACGTTGAGGGATGATTGTTCGAGCTATGCTACAGTCTTTGATTTGGTAATCGAATTTTGTCAATCTTACAAGTCTAAGTCGTGATTGCGATATTTGCTATTACAATTCATCTATAGTCAAAATAAATAATCATCAATCATCGTGTTCATATGATGTGAGGAGCTGCTTTTGTGCTTACTACTTTTCAGTCATCTTCCCAGCGTCTTCCATCTCGGGAGGTGGATAGATCATTTTGAGGAGTTCAGCTTTCTTTCTGTATTTGGCAATCATGGCCTCTAAATGATCTGGAGGAAGAGGTGCTACGGTAGAGTAATTGGATCATTGCCATCAGCTCTGCTGCTACGCTCGGTCGTTAAAAATGAGTTTGATGAGAACCAAAAGCTTACGGAGAGTGGCAAGTCGTAAGGTTCGAGCTGGTTTAGCCACACCAAATTCCTTAGTCAGAGCTAAAGCTCTTCTATCCATACCCTTCATCCCTGGTTCCCATTCATACTTCTTACCAAATATCAGAGCCCTAGCTTGAGGGTGAGCTAATCGGGGTGGTACGTATCCCTCTTTTTGCATCTCTCGAGTCAACATCCTATTTCGATCCCCTTGATAAGTACCAACCACCAATTGAATGAATCTCATGGGGTCAATTCCACTATCTTGAATTAAGTCTTCGAAGAGTTCCGTATAGAATTTGAGCGAAATATCTGGTAGCGCAACAGTTCTGATGAGTGATCCAATAAAATATGATACCAGGAACAATAACTCACCGAGTTCGTCAGGGTACGGATTCATTATCTTGAAACACCGTATAGGCGGTAAATCATGGGTAGCGGCTGCAGCTCGAGCAGCTTTGACATATCGAAGATAAGCGGGTCGGAAGTGCTTGATAGCAATACCAGGTCCAAGTAAGCCTCCTATGGAATGCATTTGCATTTTGTTATCCCCTTTGTAAGTCTGCAGAGCACAGATCATATAGGTTTCCCATGCAAGCGTAGCCAGTTTAGGACATTTTCCTCTCGGCCAGCCGAGAAGCACTCTCATGTGGAGTTTCTTGCCTTGAGCATTCAATAGCTCTGATAACAAGTATCGAATTATCAGCCTTTGTTTTGAGAACACAACTTCATCGTCAATAAACAGGGCTGTACCTTTTTCCTTCGCTACCATTGCATTCGGTGCTTTTTGATTATGCTTCTTCAAACGATACTTCATATCATCGGATACACCGACGTATAGTTTCCTCCCCCCGAGTTGGTAAGAGATCAGCATACAGTAGCGTGTTGTCCCAATGCACGACTTACAAAGTCAAGTAGATAGACACCAGTATAAGTCTGTTTACCTAACGTTTTTGAGGCAGATCTGACCCCTGGCGCGTCTATGATTGGAGCTTGACGAGTGGATCGAGACATATCGTGGAAGCAGTCGCAGAGTTGAGGGTTTTTGTCAAGACCGATAGCTAGAAGCATTTGATCTCCTTTCAAAGCACCTTCGATTGACGTATCGTACTCTTCGAGAAGCGCGTCGGCAAATGCTGTGGTACCCGGGATGACTTTTCGCAAAAACCCATCTTCTAAGCTCAGACAACCACTGCCTTCATCTATCAGCTCCCTCAATCGACCTATGGTAGCTGCAGCCTGAATAAACATTTCAGCGATGAGCTTCGTTGAATCGTCGTTTTGTTACTCACGACAGACTTGGCTCTCTCACACGTATCTGGATACGTTCGCTTCAACCATGCTCGCAGCTCATCTTCTAGTACTGTCCTATCCATGATTTCTAATTCCTTAACCCTATCAATCACCGGATGCACTTGAGGCCCTTCTCCGATCATTTTCTTGGTGATGAGCATGGTATCTTCCTAAGTGATTGGGGTTTCTAAATTTGATGGACCGAAGAAACCGGTGGTAGCATCGTCGAATCGGGGGTGCATGCCTCCTTCTGCAACAGACTGCAAGTGAGATACATCATCATCGTCGTGATCGAGTTCTGACTCGTCTGGTGCCAGTGAAGGCTCAATGTCGTCGTATTCGTCGTATTCGCCAAGATCGAGCTCGGCTTCGATGAGTGATATGGCGTTTCTTGCGATAGTCGGCATACTGGCGAGAGGCTTGTTGAGTGGTGGGAGCGGTCGATGTATGTGTGAAAGCTGGTGTGAGTGATTTAGAGGAAAGCGTTATCAGTACCAATATGCATAAGTGTGATCATTCTTCATGACGTTCATGACTATGTTCCGATCATCAGGCTGGGAAGCCTATCAAAAGTTTCGTTCCCCATGATAGCTTAGGCGTGTGTACAGTGCAACGATCCTTTGGCATCACTCCACCTCCTCATTTGATATGTCGAAATGATATGCGAAATTTGGACATGACATCTCACCGCATCTGGACGAAATTTCGTGCAATGCTGCCTCGAAAGAATTATCATTTAATGGTGTCTGCCAAGTTAATCCAGGGCTTCTTCTCTGCGGTACATGTGAGAAATGACGTCCACTACTGTTTACGTATTTTCCAATGTACCCTACCGATTCAGGGTGCTAAGTTCTACTTGACCAAGCAAGTGCGATGGGAGATGCATATTTTTCAATTGTAGTAGTATAGTAGTAAGAAAATCCATTCTGTTTTTCGTTTCCCAATCCATTCGTTCTTATATGTAACACCACTGGATGATATCGATATACGACTTGCTCTACACCTGAAGATCATGTATCATCATAATACCATCATCTACCCTTTGGTTTGAAGAAATCAGATATGGTATTTGGCTTAGCAGGTTCAGCTCGTTTCTTCTCAACATGCTTTTGATAGCCAGCAAAAGCAAGAGCATATCGTCGAGATGCTGATCGAACTTCGTCATCTTCGGGTAGACACTCAGTTACGTCAGGGAAGCAGCCCTCTGGATGCTGTAATGATTTTCAGCTTAGGTTGACATCGTATGTGAGTTCAAGGGATCGTGACGCACCAAGGTATGAACGCAGTTACCACATGGACTGGCCATATCGCATGCCAAACCTCTCATTCGGCATCTCATACAGCCTCCGCGTTCGACATTTGTACCAAATACTTGAGACTATCGCAAATACTTAGAAAACCGACAGAATAGGATGAATAGTAGGAACAATGCTCATTTCAGAAGGGATCGAATCAGCTACACCATTCACCCTCCTAACTTCATACCATGTCTAGACACCGCCATGTCAGCTGATACACCTAGTTTGTTGATGTCGATACTTACCTGATCATCTAGTGCACCACTCATACCCGTAGCTCGACTTCTATTGTCGGGATGAATCCAAGGCTGTATTGAAATGGGAACCATCAGAAACAGCACATGAAAAGCTCATGGATCGACTCACGATATCCAACTCCCACTCTTCTTCCTCTTTTTCAGCCTTCTTACCCTTCTCTTCTTTCTTATCCACCTCCTTCCCCTTCCCCTTCTCTTTCCCGACCTTATCATCCTCTTGACCTTTGACCGCAGTTGATTCTGCAGCTTCCTGCATCAGCTCGTGTCGACCAGCTTTGTCGTCAAATTTTCGCCTTCTTTTCCCAGGATCCTTCGCTTGCTTCCCTTTCCCAGGTCCCTTCTTCTTGCTCTTACTCGAAGTGTCAGCTTCTCCTACATGATCGCCAGAGGTCGTACTGCTGGTTTGACCGGTTGTAGTGTTTTTTTCTGGGTTTTCAGGTTGTTCGTCGTCAGACGAAGCGGGAACAAGAATATCGTTTTCATTCATGCTGAATTTCGGGGGTGATGGATGTTTCGAGGCGCTGCTGCAGATGATATGGGTTATTCTGTTACAAACCAGTCGTGATAGAAAGTCAGAAACCAAACCGCAATGAGTTGATTGGGGTATCCAAGGTGAAAATTTGATTGTAATTGGACATTTGATGGTAAACCTCGTGGCCAGCAGGGGTCAGTGAAGCTGATTGCTGTGTATTTTTCATTCAACATCACTTGGTCGATTAGTACATTCATGTCTACTCATATCTCTTTCCATATCCTTCGTATCAATATCCCTGCTCACTAACGAGACATCTTTCCTGCCATACTCACACCCATCAACACACTATGTCTACTCAGATGATCTACACCGAGCAAGAGAAGCAGCTGGCGGTTTATCGACGACTCGTAGTCCACGAGACCTTCGATCAATTTGTCACCTGGACTCAGACTCAGCTTGGTAATCTGCCGAATCTTACCTCTGAGGCTACTGTCAAGAGTTGGATCGAGGACTACCAAAGAAGTCACAAGAGGGATAGGTACAAGTTGTTTTGGAAGGATGTAGATAATAAATTTGCTGGTGAGTCAACCTTGCGTCTTCTTGAGCCTAACAGAGCTGACGAGAGATATGGAAAGACGATATCCAACTCTGGACTGAGCAAGAAGGGGAGTCATGTCAAATGAACGGATATTCTGGGTAAACTATGGATTTCAGATGAAAATTCAATGGATGTCTTGACTTATGTGATGCTACAGACACAACATCTCCCTCACTCCCAATCAACAGCTCACCTTCGAGCGACGCCGACAGATGATTCGCGTATTTCTCCATCGCCATATGAGAAATACCTCAAAATCACTCTCGTCGCCTTTCAACCTGTCCCTGGTCGTAGAGGGACTGAATCTACTATGGCCTATCAATGAAGTTCCTGGCAAATTACCTTTCACTGAGGACGAGATCATCAAAGTCATGGATTTCTCTCCTGACATGCCTGCGCTTGAAGTTGTCCCAGCTTCCATCAAAAAGTACTCAGCTCTGATTGAAAACGTCAAATGGAAACCGAAAGAATCATTTCAAGGTAGAGTGTGTGAAGAACGAGCGAAAGTGCGTCCCTCTACAGATCAGAGCTTGCTGAAGACGCTGACATCGCTAAAACACTACCAGAGATGCGAAGAATTAGCCTTAATGGCCAATGTCACAATGTGAGTTTGCCCCGAAAGTCTTCTGCAGTATCAATGCTTAGTCAAAACTTCCGTGTATAGTCCAAGACACTTGATCCTGTATAATTTACCTTTTATCAGTACCGCCCATCCCCACTATGCATGGTGCGGGAAGCCGGGAAAATATCCTGTCAATCCTTTCTTTCAGTTCCCTTCGTCCATTCCAGTCAGCCCCTCGACTGAACAGGTTGAGAAATTAATCGAGGACTACTTGGAGCAAGGTTGGGGTTTCGAATCCGATCAAATATCTTATTCGCTCCGTGCGGGAAACGTCAACAACGTAGGAATTAGACATGTCGTTTACTACCTTGTTGGTCAGAAATATCCCTGGATGATGTACACATTCGAGTTTGTACAGAAAATGTTGGATCGCTCAAAATGGAGGTATGCTGCTTTGAGTACGAAGAAGATAGATGTCATGAAGCTTCAAGCGTGAGTAGTTCCCGCGTTCATGGAATTCTCTGTCCGCTGATGACTTAAGCAAGTGAGAAAATTCTGGCTTCCAAATTCGCAGAACGAGAGTCTCGCGACGAAGAAGAAGAACATCAATATAGATTGAGCATCGCTAGAGACTGCCTGAAAACCTGGTGTAAAGTGAGTTGAGTGGTGATTGAACATCTTGCCAAAAGTTTGATGCTATGACTGACTTCCACGGCGTATAGCTTGAAGCTGTAGATGAAAAAACGTTCTTCGATTATAGATTATTCATGCTCATGATGTCCGATCGAGATAGCTCATTCCAGAACATACAACACCCTCATCTATACCCCTTCTTATACTCTTTCGCTATTAGAGTTGGAGACATATCGGCCGACGAGATGTATACGCCTGTACCCTACACCACTCGAGAATGGATATGGCGATGGATCCACTTTATCATCGATCCGACTCTCGACTCGTCCTTGGTGAGCAATAGTGCGCGTGGTATGTCCTTACAAACCCGATCGAGCTTAGAAGCAGCACTAAAGCAGGCCGTTGACAAGTTGATAAAAGAAGATGTAAATTTATTTCAGTCTCGTGACCTTGAGGTACCAGGGAATATATTATCACTAGGAAAAATAATCGAGGGATCGAAAGGACAACAGATTGAAGGTCGATTATACTGGTACTTCATCAACATCCTTAAAGACCTTACGAAGTGCTTCCCTTAGGCTGTGAGTTCAGAGTAGGATTAGTCAACTACTGTAATGCTCGAGGCCACGATCCTCTTCAAGATATCATCAACGTCACTCGATGGGAGATAGAGCTGGTCCTTGATTACTGGATGTGTGAAGGCTCGTTCTATGCTGCCGATTGGGTGATATTAGCGATCTGTAATAGAAAACGTACAACCATCCAACGACTCGTCCTTGGTCAAAGCCATCGTTACCCTGTGGAAATGCGAAGAGTAAGAGACTGGACTTTGCCATTCGGTAGTGAAGAATAGACTGTAGTGGAATGGAAATGATGATCGTTAGCCAAAAGGTGAGATGCAGCTGCTTATATCTCTGGTGACTGCTGACGAAAGTATACTTATAGTCAATATGCATGATTCGCATCCTTTCCTTGGCTCCAAGTATCGCTTGGAACCAATTAATCCATATGGTCGATCGACTCAATACTCTCGCCCCTAAAATCCCATGATATATAACCTGCTCATTTCACTCTACAAGCCAATCTCGTAGATACTGTACCTGTATAAACGACTAAATGTGAAATAATAAAAATCCGTAAATTACTATACCCAAACAACAATGAAAATCAACAAGAAAAACGATTTGAATTACTTAGATTATGGAATGGTGTTCCCAATACTCGAATGTCGTATAGAGGTGATTCATGCATCTGAACTTATGCCAAATACATCTGTCTTTCGTTAGTCATCGAAGGTGGCACATTTGGTGTACCTGATCTTTTCTACCGATTTCTCAGTGCATTTCAAACCTCTCATGTATGCAGTAGGACGTCTTTGTTTATACCTGAAGGTCAAGACCCCCAGATACAACTACTTCTGTATCACTCTCATGTAGATCAACTTCGGTTTTGTTGTAAAGATCGAAATCTACCAGCGCGTTCTCAAATTCTAATTGGCGCGCGTTCTCAAATCGGTTTTGGCAATTTACTATGGGACTTTTTCACTATTATTACTTCGTATATTATAATTACCTCGACTTTTCACACAGATCAGCAAAATACACAGTACCTGAACTTAAAATTCCCATCAGTGTCAACGGACAGGAGCAAGCGAAGTGCAGCGACTGGCCATGCGAAAGGACCTAGTAGTAGATATATATATACAACACAACAATACTGTAGCGATCATCCAGCACCATCCTTCTCAAGATGGCATATACCCTTGTCATCTATAGCATATTCGGTCATACACATCATGCATATGACCAGCTTCGTCTGGCTCTCATATACCAGCAACCATGGCTCATAAGGATCCTGACTGTACATAGATAAGATCCGAACAATCCGCACTTCGGGTTGTGGCAATGAAGATGGAACATTTCTTATTCCAACACGACGAACCATCATCCTGTTCTCGTCGCCCACCCATATCATGCATTTTACTTCGATACCGTATGCATCGCATATGACGGAAGACGACGATCAGTTTGACCATGCTAAACGAACACGGGTAAGATCTCACCTGGTGCCGGGATTGCGTAGTACCTCACCGGTCCGAGGTATAACCGACTCGTCCATGCGATTTAAGCATATAAACATACACCACCTTTGAAAGACTGATCAACACAACGCTATGATACCTCATCAAGTGGAAATGATGGACATTCTCAATAGATAATTATCTCTAATAGTAGGACGAGCTGTCGGATAGAGGATAGAGTAGCATATGCATACCTTGATGTCCACTCCAAGCTGTTCAGAAGAGCGATATCTCTGTTGTATATATCCATTCACTTGTACTGAATTCCCCACCTACATCATGAGAAGTTGTGTGTTCGATGACTCACCATAGGCTAGGTCCGAGAGACGATCCTTCTTTCCACACACCATAGTCCTACATCAAAGGATACACGTCGTCATATACCAAGAACATGAGGACTTGATCTGCTGAGTAAAGACGCGTTTTTTGGGGGTACTGAACATCGCGTCAGATAAGAGAGAAAAGGTATATATACCTTAGAAAACACATCTTGTGAACCCCGTATTTCTCTTTGCAATCTATACCTTCTAGCATCCTATTGGTACACTTGTAGTGTATTTAGCTGTTGACAGCTTAGGACATTCCATTTTTCTCTTTTCTTATATAGTAGTATTAGTAGTAGTTGTTTTTGTTATCTTTTGTCTCATTATAATTCGAAAATGTATAACCCTATCCCGTCATCTGATATAGGTAGATGGAGAAACGCTCCTCAAGATCCAAAAAACTCGTACTCTCCCTATAGCTCGAGACCATTAGCCAAAAACCTTGGTTCTGGTCTTACAATTCCTGCGCCTTGTACCGCATCATCGTCACACCCTAGATTATTGCCCACCTTACCTCTTTCACCTCAAAACGATAATACTGCATACGAAAGATCGTCGCATCCAACCATCTTGGTAGCTCCAACACCATCACCTCCTGCTAGAGAAGATAGGTTGCCACTTGATGAGAATGATTCTATCGTCGTAAGTACCAATTACCATCTCTATTGATACTACACCTATGCTGACCAAGATGATCTTATCTATTTCTCAGAAATGTCCACTGAAGCGTCGAGTACGAGCTTCATCCAAAGATACAGGTCCCTCGAAGGTTCCACGAATAGTCACGCCATCGCGAGATCCTTGTAAATTAACATCATCATCATTAGGTACTAAAGAAGAATCTTCTCTCAACGTAGGTCGTTCCACTGAACACTGAGGATACAAAGCTAACAGATCAAGTAGCTTGACCATCACCCTTCTGCCCAACTGCCACGTTCGTCTGGAGTCGAATCAACGAGCAGAAATGCAGATAAACCTGTTAGAGAGACCACCGTACGTGTCACAAACAAGTAATGCAGATGTTCGCTCATGGCTCATCTTATCTGCAGTCCCATAGAACGAGACTTTCCATCCAACTCGCCAACATAGAGTATGAGTTATCTCACATTATGGTAAATCTGATATTTCCATCTCATGCACGACGACAAATGAGCTGACGAGATGAATATCTAGGACACGGTGTTCCCCAACACCGATGAGACTTTCACTTCGACCTGTTACTCTTGTAAAAGTCTGCTATTGAAGTGTACAGGTAGAGATTGTGCTGGCTGTAAAGTAAGTTGAGTTCCCTTGATCTTCGAGAGGCTTAGGCTTATGATCTTTTGCTGTCTCACTCATCAGTCTCGACAAGAATTATGTATACCTTGTCCAAGACAACTTGATCAATGTACTCTATCAGAACAATCTCAGATCAATGAGTATATTCGACTGTGTCAGTTGTGCTTTAAATTGGACCAACAAGAGTCAAAGAGAAAAAGTGTATAATTTTGGTCAATTTATGGGATACATGATTGACGTCGTACTGTATTGATAGTAGGGGTAGTCAGTAACTAAACCCCATATATCTTATTAACAAAGTTATTACTGACACCCCACCCTGTGTACCGTATAGATGATTATTATTATATGAATTCATTGTTTTTCTCCCAGTGATAACCTCCACTTTGGTGTATGTCTTCGCGACCATAACCTTGCACCTTGATCAATATCTGATATATCTTACTTCTCCATATATAAAAGTCCTGTCACTTCATCCGTAGAGATCTGAAATTCTGCAAGGATGGCCAGAACTACAGCCCGCGCCGAGATAACTAAAAAGAATACCCAGAATATAAGACTCATAACCCCATTGCTCCATCACGCAAGATACCGTCGCCTCTACTATCTTCTCATCCATCAGCGCTTGACCATTGATCTCAGTCGTTATTACCTTGAAAGGAAGCAATACAATGGACTCAGAACATCTCAACCTAGCCCCACCATTGACAAACTACTCAACCAACGCGACCACGACTTCCTGCACACCTTTAGCCTCAATAAATTGGAAATGAGGATGTTATTTGATCGCTTTGGAAATGATCCAGTCTTTGAATACAAAGGAAGAAAGCCCCAAGCTTCCGCTCACTATCAGATATCTCTCTTGGTGTATCGGCTAGCACATGGACAGGATGTAAAGACAATTAGTAGGGTTTTTGGTATAGCAAGTGAGTTGATACTCCCTTATTTCCTTCCCTTGTCCTTGCCATATATCTCTGATGATCCTGTCTTTGGTACAATAGCCGGTACAGTGCATCTATGGAACCACAGAGCACTCATATCCTTTCTACGACAACTTCCTGACATCATTTGCTGGCCTGATCAATCTACAAGGACAGCTATCACTCAGTACTTCTTCCATCGGTATGGGATACCACACTGCGTTGGGTTTTTAGATGGTATAAATATCAATCTGAATAGAGCACCAAGCAAAGGTGATGAAGCTGGTTCATATTATAGCAGGAAAGGGAGATATGGCTTGAACGTCCTCGCTGCCTGCAACCATAGGAAGCTCTTCACCTTTATCCATTGGGGTTACTCTGCTCGATCAAGTGATATGCGTTTACAACGATCCATGCGTCCTCAAGTCGAACCTAGAAGCTACTTTGGTCCCAATGAGTATCTACTAGCTGATTCAGGCTTCAAAGTAACCCCTACCATCATCCCAATGTTCAAAAAACGAGCTAGAGAAGCTGAACCATCACCTCGAAAGGTAAGTGCGCACAGACCGCTTGAACCGTTGATTAACATTTTGAACCTGATATATGGATATTTTGGTAGATGTTCTTCAACAACCATGTCAAGGGAGCAAGAGTGACGATAGAGCATTGCTTTGGGATCCTCAAGGGACGCTGGCAGTTCCTCAGGAATGCTTCGATGTCAATGAGAACATCTTTAGATGAAGCACGAACTCATGGGATGATTCAAGCAGCATTCATCCTCCATAACCTCACAGTCAAGACATGGCAGCAACACATGAGCGAAGAGGAGCTATTAGAAGAGTGCAGGAACAACAAATTAGTCAGGAAGTGGTGTATAGAGGAAGAGGGAAGGTACCAGGATGTTACCGAAGATGGACAGCGAAGGGAAATATTGGTGGATGAAATACTAGAGCTTCAGGATGATATAGATCATGAACTCTTATTGATGTAGTCTTTGGACTGTTTGTGAGTACTATAAACAGGTTATTCATACAGTATCATTATACAGACGAAGAGTTATATACAGATGATGAGTATGAACCAGCTATCGTACAATATTTACCCTTCCCTTCGATTCCTTCCTACCCTTCTGTCCATATAACTCTCTGCACGCTCTATACACTCGTCCCAAGACAGCTCTGGATTGTTCCTCTTGGTGGTATCTGCCATATTGAATATCTTCTCTGCTTTAGTAGCTTCATTCAGCTCTTTTTGGTACTGATCATCCTTCTCGAGCCTTGTTTTCTTCAATTCCCTAAATTCCTCTTCATCCTCCAACATCCTCTCGATGGCCCCTTGTTGTCTCCTGCCGCTGCTAATAGCTATGGTGGTGATGAGGGTGAATCAGTGGTGTGTGCAGGAGGGTTTGCAAGATTGTAGCGGAATAAATATGACTTACAGGAGATATCACTTTGAGAATCATCTCCAAAGTTATTCCAACTTGTAGCTTTAAGTACAGCTCTACTACCACTTCTAACCCTTGTAGATCCTCCCTGAGGGGTAGAAGTAGCAGGAACAGAGGCTGTAGGTGTGTTCAATCGGTGATTTTGGGTGTTATTTGCTGATTCCAAGACGTTCTCGAGTGCGTTGAGTGTAGGATTGGTGTCTTGAGCTGAATCCCCATATAAGGAAGGATCACCACCTTGAGACTCATGAAAGATAGGATCTAAACGATCCCAAAGAGGACATTTAACCAATACATCACCTGGATCCAAGCAATATCAGAGACATAGAGTGAAAGCAAGGGGAATGTTGTAGGATAGATACACATACCTTCGACCTCTCGCAGAGCCTTATTATACTCATCTTCTCCAATCTCCTCTGCATCTGCTAGTCTTCTGGCTCCTCCCCCAGCCCCTGTTTGATTCAAGAAGTCCTTGGCATCATTCCATTGTCGCTTCCAAGTGTTGACCTTTGAAATATATAAGCCAACCGTCTAAAAGACGAGAAGGTGTATCAAGTGCTTACCTTGAGATGTATACTATCAGCGGTTCGCTCATAAGCCCCTCCATTGTCTGCTATATACCTGCTAATAACCCCTGCCATGACGACTGTTGATTTACCAAGGGTACCATGATAGAAATGCTTGATGTTATTAGGATCCTCTTCGAAGTACCTTAGGATCAATTCCTGAGAAGATGGTGGTCCATCTCTGTCAAAATCGGGTAGTCTAGACTTCTTAGCGCTCTGAGTAGATATTGGCTGGGTACTAGGCGGCATAGAGGGTGTCTGAGAGGGCTCGACAGCATCTGTGATTGATACAAGAGGTGTTGAATCTCTTTGAGTTACAGGGGTAGAGGAAGGGGTTTTGGGACGGTTTTTGGACCCTTTTGGACGTGTCATATCCAACGTATAGCGTTGCAACCGGTATCTGGTGAAAGGTGAGAGAGAGCTGAATCTGATTATCCAAAAAGATTAGTGAATTGATGCATGAATCTTTGAGAAAAAGCAATTTGATGGCAAGCACGATTTAGGTGTATAGTAAAGGTTCAAGGTGATCAGAGCGTGTATATATTTTATTTACCGTATATTTTATTTTTACATATAAAAAGATCTATTTTGGCTGTACAGCCCATATTACCAAAATCGGAAATAATTTATTTTTAAAAAATCACGAAAAACAGTTATTTTAGTTACTGACACCCCCTAGTAGTAGTTTGTTTCCTCATATTATGTTTGCCTCATCAAGTTAAAATCCACATAAAACAATTGTTGTAGTTTGATTTCTTCTCATCGTTCATTGGCTTGGCATATGCATGACACTCGCTGTAATTGCAGATACATAGCAATCAGATGTGATATTTACGTATTCTCAATTGCATATAGGTAAGTACAAGAGACTCGCTATGAGAAGAGGACGATGGATATGATAGAGGAGATGATGAGAACATCTCGTAGATTTTGAAAGTTCGTTTCGAGTTCGTATAGACATAATTTCGTAATCGTCTGTTAAAGACAGCATATCGAACAGAAGACTGTGTGTCATCATTGTAGTGCGAAAGAAGGTTTCACGCGGATCTATGGGATCATCATCAGTTGCAGTAATTTGACTGTTGTTCAGAAGCTGGTTACTCACTTCTCATCCGCTATTCGCTCCTTGTCCACCCGAAGTAGCCAATCTATTATTCATCAGAATCCTTAACTGATCGTTCCTAGCCTTCTCCACCTCCAGGTCCCTCTGCAGCTGATGGATCCGCGCATCTCTCTCAGCCAATTGTTGAGTGAGAATCTCCATATCCTTCTTACGTTGTAATCGATGTTTCTGAGCTGATCGACGATTGATATCTCTTCGGTCTACAACCGAAATATCTCATCAGCTACGAACAAATGTAGCTATGAGAGATACTCACGTTCCAATTTGTCCAATCTAATTTTCTCTTCATCCGTCATACCTATCGTACTCTTCGTAGTGGACCTCCTGCCTTTCGATGGTCCAGCTGCATTTCCACCTGCGGATCTACCCGTCTTAGATGCAGAAGAAGATACACGTCGAGCAGGAGGAGGATGATTCATTTCGGAAGGCGATACGACCTGACTTTGAGTCTTGATCTCATTAGGTGATATACTACCATTCTGATCTTGAGTATGAGTTTGATAATTCATCCAATTTAGGATATCCGCTTTGTGATTATTATTTTCTAAATGGATGTTACCCATGCCCAAATCGCCTATATTAGATTTAACAGCTAAAGGAGGAACGTCGTGGATGGACGCCAAGTCGTCGTCGTCGGTATCCATATCTGTTGTGCTGTAGTATTCTGATGCGTCGACTGATGATGCGGCATGTGAGTGGTGCGAATTAACGCTAGATGGCCTGAAGTAGTCTGAAGGACCATTGGGGCTCGGTTCAACGGGTGACGTAAGTATTGCGAATGTATTTGCGTGTGGGAGAGGAATTGGATCGAACGTTGAGCTGGAAGGAGCGGAATGAGGAGATGGTATGGGTTCGAAGGTGTGAGTATTGGGAATAAAGTTGGTCTGCTGGGGAAGAGAAGGTATAGATGAAGTTTGAGAGGAGGATGCTTGGGTCTGTGGGTTATCTTCCGGTGGAAGTTGGATAAATTCTCTCATCTGCCAAGATTGCAGCTCAGCAAAACGTATCCAGCCCACAAAGAGGATTCACTCACAAAGCTCAAACCTGAAAGCCCGTTCCCACCCATATCTTGTGTTTGAGTATGCAACAATCCAATCATCCCATCATCACCACCTGCATTCACTCTCAAAGCAGAGTTGATATGCCTTTCCAAGCTGCTTGTGCTGACGAGAGTTCTCGATGAGGGGACTCCTTGCGGATAAAATCGGCTGCTGTTGGAGTCAGCTCTTCGTTTATCAGGTACAATGGTCGCTGTGGACGAGTTGAAGCTGTTTGACATTCGAGCGGGTTTATCAGCTTGATATGTTTGCACCTTGTTAATAGGAGAAGAGCAAGTGATGTATAGACTGACTACTCACCTATCCGTGGGCCGCAACGGCTGAGGCATGGTGCTGGTGTGTTCTTATGTGTAAGTATGTATGATAGAAGGAGTGACTGTAGTTGACTGTGTTGATGGTGGTTTGCTGCAAACGAGGGGAGGATGAGGATGATGAGAGATAAAAAAGATAAGTGACTTTATGACATGGGAATGAGGTAATTTATAACCTCATACACGTAATTTGACAGTCATCAAGTCCAGTCAACCGCTCCATCAGACGCGTCAGCTGAGCAACACGATAAACACAATTGATCCCGAACTCACCTTCAGATAGGCATGCGGCTGCACGCCCCGCGCCTTGTCAGGACTGTCGTCGTATCCTTGACAAGCCTTCTGACCGGGGGCCAGAGCCGGCTATACCCTGCGCGTACGTTGCATGATTTTCAGGAACGGTATGGACGTTGGAAAACCCTGAATGCAAATTTGATGCAAAGGTCGATCGTGATCTCGTTGATCGTGTTCCTGCGTCTCCTTAAGGAGGGTTCCGCTGTCACTTGGCGGTGGAGGGAGGGATCTGGAGGGGTAGGTGTCCTTCATTGGGGTAAAGCGCGAAGCCCCTTGAATCATAACTTCATTGACACCTGATTGTCGGGTCGTTCCCTGTGGCCATTCCAGATCCGTGGGTATCTGAAGAAACCCACCACTGTACAACGGGTATTCATCTCGTACGAGCGGTGTAGTATGTACGTGTTTCTCAACATAAAAGCCCAGATCTCAGGAATCACCCTCCATCAACCGGGCCCTATAACATGGGAACATTTTCCCATCTTGGTATTGTTGCATGTTTTTGCAAAGATTGATGGATAGACATCAAACCATTCAATCATTCAGCATGTATCATTATCAGAAATAAGTATCAATAATTTGTCTCATACGTATCATTAATATCTGCATCTCTGTCTATACCGCCTGTCCTCATAGACCAATACCACCAACATCCTCGATCTCTTCTACTCCCCCTTACTCGGCTTGACGTCGCCACCGCGTTCGCTCATTACGTTACATCCTCCAATTCCACAGCACTTCAGCAGGGGATACAGGATTACGAAACGCGAAAATAGAAGCAGAAATAACGATGATACCGCTATCACCTGTCCTCAATCCAACTTCCCCTTCCATATCATTTTCACCCAGCCCGTCACCTCGACCTTCTATATCTTCTCTCAGTGGACCACCTCTCACGCCGATATACGAGATGGACAAGATCAGTTCCGACTTGATAGTCAGTACCACCGACGAGATAGAAGACGGGGATGGAGTGGTCATACCTATCGACAATAGCACCAAAAACGTGAAAAATGCTAGAGCAAGTCTACCCACTCTGACAGTTCCCCCACCATCATTCAGCAACTATTCCTTCGGAGATCCTTCACCTTCCGCATCATCTTCTGAATCATCTATAGGACGTACGCCCAGTCCACTTTCATCCGTAGAGGACATCGCATTACCTTCAGAAGGGTTCAAATTCGGTACATGTCCCTCGACGTCCTTCGTGGGTACCCCAACAGCCGAACAGGGCCCATTCGAATACCCTTCATCATCCTCATCCACCCTGTCTATCAGTCCACCTGTTGGTTCACCGACATTAGCGAGAAGAGGTAGTCTTGCCCTGGGAATGACCCATCGTAGAGGATCAATCATACCCCCTCACTCCAACAACACTTCCAATTCAAGTGCACTGTCACCTCCACCTACCCGTCGAAGCTCCACCTGCTCCACTATAACCACCCTTCCCGCAGCTGGTCGACGTCCTTCCATCGTCCATTCAGCCACCGTCGAAGTGGCTTTGCCTCAGACAACCGCACCCGTAGACGAATCACATCAACCAACAACTTCGGCAAGTTCATCTCGTCGCCCTTCCGTTCTCATGTTCCCTTCCAAACCCCTTCCTGCACCTATACCTCCCTCGCTCCTAGCCAGACGGGGGTCCTTGCCCGTAGACAGACTATTCGGCATACCTCTATCCTCCGAGCAATTAAACAACGGTAGGACCAGGGCGAGCTATTCATCCGGTTCAGCCACCATATCCACCGCATCGCTATACCTTCGTAGGCAGAGCGTGGTATCTGAAAGTGGATTTTCAAACGGGTCGGGTGCAACAGTGATGAATGACGATGGGAATGGATATCCAAATGGCGTTAGAAGACCATCAATGAGGACTCGAATGCCCTCTGCCGACTATACACCTCAAACCGCCTCCTCAGTTAGAAGAGGATCAGTATCGTTCTTCCCTTCCCAGCCTTCCCAGCTCAATACCGACTCGCCCGTTAGATCATCTTCCCTATCTAGTCGTTCTAGCGTATCTTCCCAAAGAAGTTCCATCTCATCTTCGAGGATACCCATTAATTTCTCACCCCGACATCCCAATTACGCCTACCTCTCTTCTCGGCAAAGTTCAACAACCAGTTTAACGCCCAGCACTCGTTCTTCTTCTTCGACTTCCGCTTCCGTACCATGCTCGCCTATAGCTGGATACAACCTTAGGAGGAATCGGAACTCCACGGTGAATAGTAATCCGGGATTGAGCAGTTCAGGAGAAGAAGACGAACATGAAGAGGACAACCAACTGTTACCTACGCCCAATCCAAGTCAATTCGCCAACAGTGCTGCTCAAGCAGGTATACCGACTTTTGTGGACCCCTGGTCATCGTCATCTTCGATAGATAGTAAATTGAGTGAAATGAGCATGGAAGAGAAATCGTTCAGTAGTGGTGGTAGTAGTAGTAGCATGATACCATTAGAGACTCCTCCGCTGGAGACCGTAGTGGAAAGACCACCTTTGGAAAGTATAGATAGTGGAGCGACCGAAAGACCTTAGTAGAGAAGTCAGATCGTTCGACTGGGTAGAGATAGAAAGTAGAACGTAGATTTGTGGAATAATAAGATATCAGATCAGTCGTTTCCCGTTGAGGCTTCGGTTCATACATGTTTCCGTCTATGGTACACTTTTTCTCGCGTATCTTCACCATGTTGTTGTTGTAATTTGTAGTAAGAACAATGCCTTTTTTTTGGATATTTTAGTATATCAGGATACTCAAAACATTATAAATCCAGTCTTTCAATTAATGCTCTGAAATGCATGCATACCGAGGTGAATCACCATACCTACGAGTATATACAGTACCGAGAACGCAACCTCAATGATGAGTTACTGAGATTCCAGTCTTGAGTTTCAAGCCCAAAGCCCTACTCGTACGAGTACTTATGTCAAATCGAAACTCAAGATAATAAAATATTTCTAAACACTTTCAATCTTTCTTCCTCTCTTTGAATATCTTCTAATTCACGATCAATCTTGTCTATCCAGCCGTTTTGACTTTTCTGTACGGATTCTTTCAGACTATCAACTGTAATTTGATTTTCGACCATTTGATGGTTTATCTTATCCAGGTCTTTACCAAGTGCACTCATCCCGCTATCACCATTGGATTTAGCATTGGCCTGATTCGATTGGATCAAATCGGTGATAGACTGTCTGATAGTTTTGAAATGATCTTTGAAGAACCTCGAAGATTGGTCAGTTCTAGTAGCCAAGGCTGCTGCTCTTCCTGCTGCCGATCCCGATCCTGATCCTGATCCCGGCGGCTGCGCACTCGTATTCGTAACGGACGCAGTCGATGGAAGACTATTACCTAAAGTATCTTTCAGATGTTTCTCATCAGCCAAATTAAACCTCACTTTACTACCATTCCCTTTAATTGTATTTTGAGGATGACTTGAAATCTGAGTAGGTTGGGTTGACGTCGTGTTTTTCTCTCGAAGCAATTCAGTCATGTTATCAACCGCAAGGGTCTTCATATCTTCGAAATTCTTATTTACCTCATTCTCAAATCCTGCTGTAACCCTATCCAACCTATCGAGTATCGTAATACCATTACTAGGGTTGGTAGTAGTGGTACGAGTGGTAACATTACTCGTTATTTGTTCTAAACCTTTGGAAAGATTTTCCAAACCTGTTGATAATCCTTTGAACCTCTTGATTATTGGATTAACAACACTGATTGAAGTTGTTGCACTAGTAACATGACCATTACCGTTGGTGATCGTATTCTTAGTCGTACCGTTAATTTCCAATTTATATCTATTCAACCTGTCTTTCCTATTCATCCAACTATCACACCCAGCCATGAATACATTTTCCAAATCCAATCTCTGTCTCCCCCCTGGGGTATTTGACCATTCGATAAATCGATTAGCCATATCTTGCTGAATATTCTCTACAGCTCTTACTTTAGCTTCTAAAGTGTTTGAAGACGTATCGTAATTCAGCTCAGCACCTCTGATAGAAGGATGATGAGGGGACATGAGACACATGGAATAGTTGGTATGGTCCGTATCGGCAATCGGCGTAATGGAGATTGAGGATGGGTCGAGGTTGGTGTGAAGGATCTTACATTCTTCAGGTCGATTGCTCCCATCCTAAACAATTCACCAACGACAAACAAAATCAATCGTCAGCCACCATCTTCGATACCCATGTCAAATATACACAATCCATAAACCGTGGAATGATTCCTAATCACCGTATGAGGACATTTCGATCGCCAAACCAAATTATCATCCGGAGTCCTGATTGGATAATGATTAGGTGAAGTTCTCAATATATCCGTCGTAGATCCATAAACCCATTTAGGTCTAACGTCAAATCTCTCTCTTATGTTAGTTTCGATCCCTCCTCCATCTCTTCGGAATCTAATCAAGTCCATCGTGCGAGGATTGAAACTCTCTATTGAGAACCTTTGAGTATACCCGCGATCGTATCCATTAGCATTAGCATTAGGAGCCTGAGAAGATGATTGTCTATGATCGATAGAAGGTCTGGATGGAGGTGTGTGACTAGGTGGACTATCATAACTACCATTAGGAAGTTGATAATTTGGTCCTCTAGAGTCCCCTCTTCTCCGTGAGTTACGCTCTTCACGTCCACCTCCATACTCGTATTCGCGATCTGGCGGTGAATACCTTGCGGATACCCTTGAGGATGATCTACCTCTGGGATCATGACTCCGTCTAGAAGGTGTCGAAATATCTTCATGATCCCTAGCTCTCGATCGGGTACGTGAATGTCTATCGATACTTGGCTCTCTAGCTTCCCCCCTTGGAGCTGAAAATACATGTAAAGTGTATTTGCCTGAGCTATCATCGATTTTGCAATTGGGGTGCTTGGAACATGAGTTTCGGCGTGAGATCGATGGTCGACTTTCAGGATTGCCATTTCCATAACCATTAGCAGAAGGTTGTTGGCTAGAAATGGAAGCTTGTCTAGAGAGTGGTACTCCAGAGTAATACGGATGAAGACCATGACCTTGACCTGGTGGAGAGCTTGAACCAGAATTAGAGACTTGCCTGGACATAGGATGTCCTTGTCCTGCATACTCCGTGCTGGACACTCTTCTAGATACTGATGGTCTGTGTGGAACAGTGGTGCCGGTACCGTTGAGCCTTTGTGTGCTATGATTTTTGTCATCTTTCGCATAACTCGTCGTCCTGGTTATCGTGATTGATTCTTCCCGTACGGGTGATGTCCGATTATGACTTTGGTTCAGGGTCGAATGAGAGGTATCATTTTGAGATGAATATCTAGTATTACTAGATCCGCCTCTGATCTGTTTTAAAAATTTGGGATCTCTCCATTTACTACCCTTGGAAGTTGAGCCACTACCAGTTTCTCTAGAATGGGTTGATGAAGGAGAAGGCATCGTTTGTGCTGTTATGCAATTGGCTTCAAATCAATCAGGTCTGTCTAAATTTGGATTGCTTTGCTTTAGTCTGGCTTAATGACAATGTTGCCACTGGTCCATGACCTACACAGTATACAGCGAATTCTACTGCACACGATGACTATAGTCCTGCATTACAGTATGATAGTCGACCCCCAACATCGAAGGGTTTTTATACCTTTTCATCTTGAACCGCCGGTTCATAGGGATGACAACATACCGAGAACCCTAACCCTCCATCGTACTTTGCCACAAAGGTAAGTCTGGCCTTCGTTCCAGCCGGGTATGATTCTTATAGTGGAGTAAAGGAGATGTGTATATGGATGTATCGTCCGATTGAGACATACTGTTAGTACAAAGGTAAAATCTAGAGTACCTTTACGGCAGTGCTGCCGGTTGGACAAGTTCGGATGAACCTTTGTAGGTATCGCTATTGAGAAGTATTGCAATACAGATGACGATATATGTACAAACACATATGATATATGACAGTGGGTGTATATTTGTAATACCATCTCCATTCAGAGATGACTGATGATTGCCAACATTCGGGGAGAACTGTAGCTGTTCGGAACTTGTCCAATATCTGTAAAAGGATTGATTGGTAAGTGTACCTCTGTTGTATCTCAGCAGTCTCGGCGAGGCTTTTGTCAAGACGATCAAAAGCCTTGACCTGATAGCTGGCTAAAGAGACAGTAGGTGGACATAGAGGATCTATGCAAACGGATGTATCAGGCTATACAACATCAGTACCCTGTCGGAGTGGTGTCGGAGTCTGGTACGGGAGTGAATTTCTGGAGGAGGTTGAGGTCTATATTCGATCGAAAGTGCTTGCTGAGTGATACAGTATCGGAAGCTCCGTCTGGCACCTGAAGAGAGCAAGATTACAATAATCTCAAGAAGATGCTTACATACATACATGCACAGAAAAATTTCTATACCAATACGCGCTGCTCCGCCACCTGGTCCATGAAGAGAGTTGCAATGCGAGGTGTGAGATGGAACTCACGCAGTGACGGCAGCAGCTATTCCAGCACCCATCATCATCCTTCTTCTTCTCATCTTCTTCCTCTGTCCTGAAGTAAGATCGTTCGTTGATGAAGGACAACAGATTTTGCTCATAAGAGGTGTTGACAGATAAGGTCAGCGCAAACAAGTCAATGATCCAATTTGAGCCGTTTCCCAAGTCTCATCTGCAGCGGATTCAGTAAAGGCTGCTTACTAGATTCTGGAAAAGATACACCAGTTTCTTTTCTTAGTCTGTCCTTCCCGAAGTGCATCTGGAGAGCTACTGTATTTCTCAGAGTTTGTACTGAGAATCAAGGGCATGAGTTCTGGCAAACACATATCAGATATAATCTGTCAATATGTGAATGCGGGACAAACTTATTCTCTCGACTTGATGGGATCCTGTACATCTTCTTTCAAGCTCAATATACAATCTTTTGATGTTATAGGTAGCGAATAAGTTCTATCTCTTTGTTCTGTGATGAAGTGGCGATAAGAAGGAACGTCTCGCCTGAATAGGTATTTGTTCTACCGTATTTTTTAGGTCACAGCATCCGGTCTTATATGCATGTTCTGATGGGCACAGCCATTTTCATCTCAATGTTAGATTGGAATGGAATGTGACGATGTTTTTGATCGATGGATCGTACTCATATCATAGCCTCCGGTTATCCGGCATCGTCCAGAAAGGGTATTCCAAGATAAGATTGTCGTCCTTTCTCCTTTATCACGTGGAAGACCAATCTTAGTATTTCCCAGGTGGAATCTGACCGAGGAAGAGCTTACGTCGTAAATTAAATAGCGGTAGTATTTTACGATGTATGAATCAGAGTGCGACTGATGTGAAGTCTAAGTATGTACATCACGGTAGTTGACTTTACCGCTTGTTCTTTTTGCTTTGTCTTGGCTACATCTGAATTTTATCTTGTTCTCGATTTCTGCCGCAAGACGTAACCGCAGAAATCCAGATTGAAAAATGATCTACGTCCCGTGCCGGCTCGAGGACCAACTTAATCTGAATCTACAGTTAGATTATTTCTCAGGCTATTTCATCACTGATGATTCCCGGTTAACGGAATGCCAAGTGAATATGCATATATAATCAGCTATCATCGTACTTTCGAGTCCACCTCGCCACCTCTACTAAGTTATTCGCATCACACAGCAATACTGAAAACTTGAGAATGTCTTATCAAGAGAGAGGTGAGTAAATCCCTCATCGAATACAGCTCAGTCTCGACGGGAATGCCTTTTGGGACATAGCCCTAACACCCATATAGTCGCTGTAGATACACTGCTATACAAAGAAGATAGTGGATTATGTATTGAGAGATCTACCAATACGGGACTAAAAGATGAACAAGGCAATCATGTGATGGGGGAAGAGGAAAGACATATTAGATGGAAACCTTTTTCGGGGCATTGGTGGGTTAGATATGCAGCTCCACGCATTACTTATCGTCAGGTATACTGTACCAGCCCTTTGGATAAAGAACCTACAGTGTTTCGCTGACTGGTCTGATGCTGATCTATTTGACTATGACCTGAAATAGCAAATTCAAATTCCCTTTGAAACCCCCTCATGCCCTTCGAGATCAGCCTGACGACTCACCTCAGGAGAAAAGGAAGAAGTTCGGGAAGAGGCTGGCTTATTGGGGTGCTCTATCTAGTGGTGGAAGTAGTTCGGGTTGAAACACTTCCGAATAAGAGGAGATCAGAACTGTGATGTTAAGTTATTCTTAACGATATGATGAGAAACGTTAGGTAAATTTTAGTAATGCAAATGATATCCTTGTATAATTTGGTATAATGCTAATCCATCAGATATGTATATGAAATGCAATATGATGAAAGTGCTCTTCTGATGATACGACACGCGGTATATGATGCTAATGATATGACCGACAACAGATAATCCGACTCTCCTCGCACTCAATTCTCAACGATCAGTCCAGTTCACCATGTCCGTGGGGAATGGCATGGAACCGACACGAATCGCCACTGTACCAAACTCTCAGGATTAGCCTGAGAATTCTGTCGGATACATCAAGTCATACTCACAATGGACATTTGCCAGCGTTTGGACATACATGTCTACTCATGAGTCAAACAAGCTGGGCTCCGGAAAGATTGATGTTGCTCACCCATAAACACAATCTTCGTCATCATATCGACCTATCCACCAATTATATTGTCAACGATACAGTTCCCGGATCAAAATTGACGACAGTCTAAATCGCACTCACATCGTCCATCTTTCATATAAGGGCATATGACTGATTTAGCCATTCTAGCTAATTCGTTCAGTTGCGCATTCGACAGATCTGCGAAAGACAATTAGACTGTAAGGTGATTCAATTTATCATGGAGATAAGCTGCTTACGATAGCCATGACCATAGGAACATGCGTCCACATCTCGACAGCCCCATTCGCCTATATGAGTGAAATCACGACAATAAACCACGACAGTCAGGTTCATCCTTCCTCCTTCCGTGAAAAATTAAATGACCGCGCATTGCACTCACTGAGATAGTGACTATGTCGATACATCATCGAAGCAATCAGTAAACAAGGCCAGTTTCAGAATTTCCCATGACAGTATAAGGATGACTCACGTATGACAAGGTCTAGGGTCAAGCCTTCTGACCTGCTCAGCAGCAGCCTTATTGTACTTGTTGGTCTTCTTGAACTTTCTCTTTGGTGAGAATTCGTCGCTCGATAAAGCCGGAACAGGTGGAACATGGATTTTACCAGGTCTACCAAATCTACTCTCGCTCGGGTCGAAGCTCGACCAGTGATATTCCTCAATATGTTCTAAGAGATGGGTATGAGCGTGATCTGGCTTCGCTGTCAGCGGTACTAGCTCGGTAGTCTGGAATAATCTCGGTGTGTCGATCATTCGATGTTCACTTGGATGCAATGGGGCATCCAGCGATGATACCGAAACCTTCTCTGAGGCATAGCCCTGATACGTGCTGACAAAGGCAAGGTAAGCTTGTCAGCGGTCATAGACGATAATGAAGTTGGAAATGGCTTACTTGCTCGATCTTGGACATGTCTTTGGCGAAGTGCCTACTACTATCTGATCACATTGTGGGCTATCGATGAATAATCTGGAATACTCTAAAATGCCAGAGTCAGCTTCCTCTTCACCATTTGCCTGAATTTTGTTCGAACACGGACTCACCGTCAATCTTGTTTTGAGCGGTCTCTCCACCTGAACCCAGATCGCACACTAAAACATACCCTTCAGCGATCTGTTTCCCTTGGATGGCAGGTGACACCTCACCTGCGATGAGCCCACTTATCGATGAAAATCCTTGCCAGAATCGATCATATTTTGCCCAAGTCTGGATAATACCATTCTAAGAAGCCGAAATTTGGGGGTCAGCCTATTCATACCAATGAGTTATACTGTTCGTTCATACCCACTTTGATCAAGGTTGCTCCCAGCGTCGATTTATTCAAGAATACCTGCACCATCACCTTCTCAGATGAATTCCTCTCCTTGATAGTCCTAAGCAGAACTTGAGCCGCTTCTTGACCTCCCTCATATCCTGCTTGTAGGTATTTCTCTTGGAACTGTCCCATGTAAGACAGGGCATAATTAGGTTGCTCGATTATCGCCAAAGCTTCCAACTCGTCACTTACAATATAATTATCTCCATCAATCAACACGGCTGTGAACTTCGACTCGACCTTCCAACACCATAAATATCAGCGGGATCCTCAACGGGTGTTGACGGACATGTGATCCCTCACCTGTTGATTTTGTGTCTGAGTCAATACAACCTCCAGATCTTTCTTACCAATTTCCAAGCCCAGACAGACATCTTTCCAATACTTCACTTCTTTTTTCAACTCTTCAATCTGATTCACCTGATCGAACAATCCCGATAAATGGATTGACAAACCTTCCAAGTGATTTTTGACTTTTTGCACGTTATCTACTGGATCCAAGCTCAGCTTGTCTATCTTAGCTGCTGTTGCTGTAGGTGGAGGGTGAAGGTAAACTGCTCCATGATTGGTGGAAGTAGGCGGAGGTTGCAGTATGGATGTTTGACCATGTTGGGGTGTGAGCGGTTCGTCAAACGGTTGAAAATTCAATGTATTCCTTGAAGGAGGTAATGGAGCGGTCTTCGGTGGTTGGGTGGCACCATCCATCCCTAGACCGAGACTAAGTGGTGACGATCTTCTTTTGGTTATAGTAGATCTATAATCAACTGTATCATCGTCAAATCTGATTATACCTCCGAAAGCAGTAGCAGGTACAGCTACATCCAACTCCCATTTCTTCCTATATCGATTTTCGTTATATACCGAATCCGAGTCCGTGTTTAGAGATGATTTCTCTTGATCGTTATATTTTTGAGCTTGAGATAGTAAGCTACTCAGGTCAACTTCGGTACTCGATTTCACATCTTCTTCAAAGTTTAGGTAATCTCCTGGAGTAGGAGTCTTCGGTCGATCGTCAACTATCGAGGCGAATCGGACTTCCCGAGAAATAGGTCTGTGTTCGGTTGTATACATTTTGATTCGATTCTGTTCAATAAGGGATGACTATTGTAGGTTCTGATAATTATAAATTCGTTGACTAGTATGCTCTTTCTTCCTGTTTTGTTTCCTGCCTATGGTCAATTACTATATCTTGTTTATTCTATGATGTACTGAGAATATCGGATTGCTGAGACCGCTTGATGAGACCGATTTATGGGAATCTTATACCTGACCAATTTCGACTCTGGCAATCACCGACAACCAGCAAAACCTTTGTATCTAACCTATCCTTTGACGATCCCCGATTCCTAAAGGAGTTGAAGAATGGTTTACCGATAATGCTCAAAAACAGAAATCCGATACCGTAGTTGAATGACGGATGACGTTTGAGATGTCCTGAAACGGATTTCTTCTCTTGATTTGACTCCCTCTACTTGTGATTTACCCAAAAAGCTGATTAAAGGTGAGCAAATACAGATACAAGAAAAATCAAAAGATGAACCGTTCATCGATCTCAGGATGGACTACCTCCACCATCGGGACACGAGTGAGGAGGGAGCGGTGACCTCCGATCATCCGTTTCCTGCCCTCCCCATGTGGTGCTCCAAGTGGATCATCACTATCAGATTAGGATTGGCAATCTCTCAATCGGATGACCGATATTCTTAACAATCGATTGCGCCATCTCAATGTGTACCAAGAGACGTTACGCCATATCGCACCTATTCAAGTTATTCGGATTCATCTGGAATACACACACCACGCTGAGGTGATGTGAGGTGATGACATGACCTTACGTGCGATCCATCGATCAATCAACTCTTACCCAAAGTGTATATATAGTCGTCCGATTTGTTCCATTGGACCACTCCTTCGTCTTTTCAAACTTTCCTCACAATACTATCACTCTTACTCCTTCCTTCTTACATATCAATCCAAGAAAGACACATAGAACACAATGGTCAACGTCAGATTAGGAGATATCGCACCCAACTTCCAGACTACCGTCTCAGAGAATGGACAAGCCAAGGAGATCGATGTGAGTGTCTGTGACCAGCTAAGAATGACCAAAACGTGTTGACTTACTGATCCTGATTGTTCATACAGTTCCACGAGTGGTTAGGTGGATCATGGGCCATCCTCTTCTCTCACCCTGATGACTATGTGAGTGTGTTCGTAAACATCAGAACAGCTTATTGAACTATCACTGATCGTTATTCTCACCTCGCTCCAGACCCCAGTCTGTACCACCGAGCTTTCAGCTGTTGCTCTCTCCTACGCCGATTTCAAATCCCGAGGAGTTAAGGTGCGTCTACACATCTCATATCACGTCTACCAATTGAGGGAAGACCAAGACTTCAGCTGACCTAACCTTTTCACTTCTTTAGCTCATCGGTCTTTCAGCTAACAACGCCGACTCTCATAAAGGTTGGATCAAAGATATCGATGCCCTTTCTCCCAACGGTCCTAATCTCGAATTCCCAATCATCGCCGATGAAGATCGAAAGGTAGCAGAGCTCTACGGAATGCTCGATCATCTCGATGCTACTAACGTAGATAAAAAGGGTATCCCCTTCACCGTCCGAACTGTCTTCATCATCGATCCAGAGAAGAAGGTCCGATTGACCTTGGCTTACCCAGCTTCAACCGGTCGAAACTTCCCTGAAATCTTGAGAGTGATCGATTCCCTTCAATTAGGTGATAAATACAAGATTACAACTCCCGCCAATTGGAAGAAGGGTGATGATGTAATTGTACATCCCTCGGTACAAGGTGAAAAAGTGAAAGAACTGTTTGGGGATGATGTAAAGACCGTTTATGTGAGTTCAAAAACCCATGCTTCTATTGAGATCATGTTCATTACTGACGAACCATATCGAATCATACATAGCCTTATCTCAGATTCACCGCTGATCCATCAAGTAAGCACACCGTTTAAGGGAATTAATCTGCAACCAGGTGGTATGCTAGGAGTATCAGTGTCGCAGAAGAAGAACTAAGGGAAAGATCAAGTTGTCTATAAAAGTAAAATCGAATGTATACATTTTCAAAAACATAGATGGCATGTTGCAAGCTCTTCTCGTGGAGAAAAATCAAATGCATTCGTCTGGAATGATCGGTGGTCATACATATTATACATTCAGTCATCATGATAGGAGGAAAAATCAACCTAAATTGTCGAGTTTCTCTATATATTGCGTTATTACCATTACACCCTGGGACAGTATATCTCGCCTATTCTCCACCATAATCGATATAATCAGGACTTTCAGCCGCGACGTATTCCCTATTGATGCAGTAATAACATCTGATCAGCTCTGCGTTCATCATTTTACGCGACATGATGATCCGGTTCTAGATTCAGTTGCACCCACTCTTGCAGTTCCGCCACTACTCGTCTAGCATCATCAAACTCATCCAGGCCATTCGCAAAGATCTCCTCTTTTTTATATTGCTCCAAGAACGCATTTCGTTTACGCAACATATCATATTGATGTATCATCCTTTTGAATAGCTATACAGATCACGCGTCAGTGAAACATGACTCTCACATGGCATCTTGAATTATCTCCGGTGGTAGAAAAAAGAATCACTACTCACAGAATTTATACTTGTATGATTAGCCATCATCACTCCACTGACTCTGTTACTTGCCCCCGCTGGACCACCTCTTCGTCTAGTCAAGGCGACTTGTATACTGGCCGGACCCCATGGAATGAAATTGGCCAATTGCCTTTCCCTAATTCTCAGCAGCGATTTGTGCACATCTGTAGGATCGACGTCTCCCGAGATGATGTTGAGACATGAGATGTAGGCGGAAGACTTGGTAGAGATAGTTGAGACCATTCGATTCTTCGGTTGGAGCAGTCGGCGCATCACATCCAGAGTGGTGGTCTTACGAGTTGATTTGGCCTAACGATGGATCGACATCACATTAACAAGCGGTTCACATAATTGAGACATAATTGAGCGGAGAGTAACTAAGCAAATGTATTCCAGAAGGAAAGTATCGACATTTCAGATGGGTATGTGAAACTATAGAATGATTTTAGGTAATGGCTTGAAGACTCTAGTCAACTCACATGATCTATCTCATCACCTGTAAATGGTGTGTACGATGTCATCAAGAAATGGCATCTAGGGGCGGGTATTAGACTGGAGATAATCCCGACGAGATCGTTGTTCATGTATGAGGGATATCGAAGCGTGGTTGTGGAAGCAGCCATTACGGTGGATACCTATAACACGATATTCATTAGCCCGTATATCGCCTATGACTGATGGTAAATCATTCCAATTGCCCCGCATTCAACCTTGCACTTTCAATTACGCAGGAGACTCACCAACTGATTGGTCTGCACGAAGCTCGGATCTTGTATATGCAATCGATCCGCCGCTATCCTCGTCAAAGCTGCATTGTCCAGAACTACCACGCTATCCGCGTTATTCACCAGCCTCTTCATCGCCAAGAGGGAGTTGTACGGTTGAACCACTACGTCTGAAGATTCGGGAAACACCGAATACGTCTGGATGAGTTTCTTAGGGAATCGGTCAGAGAGTCGCTCGAGGAGGTACGACCCTAGACCTGAACCTGTACCGCCCGCTATCGAGTGGAGAAGCATAAATCCCTGATCACCGAGTCAATCCGTCCATCAGTATGACTACAGTCAAGAAGCACTGTGAAAGTGATGAAGGTGAATACCGACTCACCTCCAAGCTATCACTTCCGTCCGCTTCTCTATCTATCATCTCTATCAAATCATCGTACAACCTCTCCCCTGCACTATACCCTTGAGCCCAATTGTTTCCCGCTCCTCCGCCATCTTTCGATACGTAGATGTTCTCAGGGTTGTATAGACCTTTGAACGGTGAGGTGAGGATATTGTTTATTACCTATATCGACAATCACCATCAGTATAATCATAATCATCAGTAAGTTCTTGTGGTGTGGTCGACTCACTCTAGGTTCCAGATCTATCAATATAGCTCTAGGTATATAATGTTCGTCATCCGCCTGATAGAAGAACACATCTTTCCTATCACCTTGACTCCCATCCGCAGCCCATTCTTCGAGATTCCCTTGCGGTGTTATACCATGCTCGGCACAGAGTTTTTGCCAGAACTGTAAATGCAGCGAGTTCATCAGTTAAGTGTAATGACATTATTTGACGAGGGCCGCAGGTAATGATGTGATTGTCGATGACTCACTTGTGCGCCGACTGATTTCATCGAACGGAAGATCCAACGGGACGACAAAGTTAGCATATTTGGTCATGATGTTTCGTTAGGATGTATACTCACTCTGATTACCAGCTTGACCGGCCTATAACGATGCGCAGAACATGAGCTATTGGCAGAGTCACGCATTTACCTAATTGATAACGCACCTGAAGCGATATGAGCTCTCTACCCATCGCACCTTATGACTCTATCACAAGCCGAGAGGAGAGTGAGGAAGGAAGGAAGGACGGACGGGTTGAACCTGTTCGGTGTTGTGTTCCTGTTGTTCGTCTCAGTAAAGAATAAGTCCTCAGAACCTCGATGTTTGTCGCTAAAGCTTCCTTCTGGATTATGAGGTATGAATCGGGATGGGTGAGTATATGTATATGTATATATAGGTCACAGATGTCTATTGGGAAGTTTACGGTGACTTTAGGCAGATAGATAGTTGATGAGAAGGATGTTTACATGGACATTGATCCAATCTCCTTGATCACACACGCGACTCGGCTCGACGCGTCGTACACGATGTCAATGACAGTATTCCTTTCCTACCGTACAAAGCAGGAAGTAAAGTAAACAGTGTCCCTCATGCTCAAAGCTCACAGACGTGATTGGTTGATGAAACCCCACATATGATGACTCGAGAAGGGCAAGCACATTAAGCATAGACTTGTGAAGGACTTCACTGTACGTATAAATCATGGTCATCAGTCGGGTGTCTCTCGTTGTCAGTATCAGATCTGGCGCTTGGATCACCGCACCAAACACCTGTTCAGGTAATGCACTCATACCGCACCGCACCGTACTGCAATTGTGTCTTGGCTGACTCGATCGCCCGGTTCAATCTTCCGTCAACTTGACGTGCATTGAGACTCATTCTCTTGAGTACAGACAGGAGACAGGAGTGGACTAGGGGGCCTCTGAATGCCTGTGGTGTGGATGATTGACATCAAAATACCGAGCGAGCGCATTGACTGGCGTAGAGATCGAGCACTGACCTGACCATCATCAAGGGGTTATCTGTCAGACTGTTGATTGCGTCTCTTGTTTGTGTGCGCTATGTATGTCAGAAAGGACCTCGTTCCGCTAGTGGTTTTGTCGTTGTTTCAACTAACTTTGTATGAGATGCAAACATCAACAACAACTGCTCATCGCCTCTTTGCATCATGACTGCAATGCTGAAGATCTATGCTATCATGAAAAAGTAGAAGTCAAATACACCCTGTTAAAGTATCCTCACATACCCTCAACAACCAGAGATCATGAAGATACCTCGTTTCAACATACAGAACTTGCGATACCGACGACTTTCCCTCATCCTTCTACTCTTCCTATCACCGCTCCTCGCCTTCATTCACATCTATCATCATGCCATTCAGCCATTCGCCGAAATGCCCTCACATCATCGATACAACTATATCTTCGCCAATACGCCAAGTTTCACTCATCCGTATTTACATAAAATCGTATATAACCCTGCTGGACTGTTAAGTCCACCAGGTATAGTACCGGAACTGAGGAATGCACCTTGGATGGGAAATTTCAAGATACCTAATTTGACTCCATCAAATTACAAATCGCACCATACACATGATGGGAATCAACAGGTCCTGATTTCCCCTGCTATATTAATGTTACATATCTTTTCGACGTCTACGAGCGACTCGAGGAGACGTAGGAATCTTATTAGACAGCTAGATCTGATGGACGCCGTTCCGGAAGAGTACAGGCATCTGATCGAAATCAAGTTCGTGATGGGTAATAAAGTTGAGAGCGAACAAGAGGAAGAAAAGATTCGGAAGGAAATAAAGATGTACAGGGATGTGATCAGGTTGAAGTTGCTGGAGGGGAAGGAAAATATGAATGATGGGAAGTCATGGGAGTGGCTGAGGTATGTGGGGAGACAGGGAGGTAGGAAGGCTTGGTGGGTCATGTAAGTAAATTGAAATTCTTTGAGCTTCAACCATTCTTATGGATTATCCAAAGGTAGTGAGCTGACGAGAACCATCTTCCGTTAGGAAATGCGACGATGACGTGAGTTCATGACCCTTCGTCGGAGGTCCGTCATACTCCCTGTCTTTGCGGTAGCAGACTTACCAAGATGCTTCACGCGATTCTACAGACTCTACCTATCTTGCCTAACTTGATTCCAACTCTTTTATCCCTCAATCCCAACGAACCAGGATATGTAGGCTCGGCATCTGGTAGATGGACAGGCTACCAATATTACTTCCAAGGGATGATGTATGGGTTCTCGTGGGGTGTGGTAAGTCCAAAAGATCTTGATGCATGCAGAAGGTGACTGATGAGTTGACGATTAATGCTAAATTACAGGTGAAGACATTGGCCGTGGCTGATGTACCAGCGTCAACAAGAAATTCGCAGTGGGATGAAGACGCCATGATGGGTAGTCTAATGGTAAGTGACACTCGAGCTTCCCTTACCTTTCTGCTCCTTTTCACAGGGTGTGTCATGGACATCGTTGACCAATTTTATCAATCGCATGGTACTGCACAGTTCTCCCTGCCTCTCTCACCTACCGCCAACCCAAATTCCAAGTCCTGTTCACCTCCTCCCGGCCCCAATATTATCTACTCTCTGCCACCCCCTGTTCCCGATCCATGTACCGGTCTAATGCGACACGATATGGGTTCGAAGATCGGTCAGTGGCGGGGACGCCTAATCGATGACGCGACGTCAGCTCTGGCATGGCATGAATTGAAAAGTGATGAGGTGAGTACAATCATCAATTGTGGCGATTAGCGGGATGGCTGATCCTACTGTCTCACGCATACTGCAATAGGCTTATATCAATGCTTATGCCCAAGCTAAAGAACAAATCGAGAGATCAAGAAGGGAATATAAATGGGTCGTACCTGAAACATTCGAATCGGTTGCTGAGGTGTAGTGAGATCACGCGGCCGAACTAGGTCATCTAACGATGCATGTCTATGTTGGAAAGCCCCGTTCTTGCAAGAAGTATATGAGCCAGTCGAGGATAAACATCCATACTATACACCCCTTCCCTTCTGGACGCTGTACTAAACCTTCATGCACATTCTGTTTCTCATTTGTTTTCCAACAAAGACGGAAACAAGCTCCTTTGGAGGAAGGCTATGTCGCTACGACACCTTCCCACCCATAAAGGATCATCGAATCGCACTTCTGTTACTGACAATGATGTGTAATAGTACGCGAATACCGAGCTTGCGATTTACATATTATACTGAATACATTCAGATCTGTATCTTGGAACCCTTCTTCGCCACTCGACATCCCGATAATTTCTCACAATCACCTTACCTTGCTTGTTAGGTGTCCAAGCCATGTCCACAACGACCACTTACGTCAACACTGAAATGAGTACCACTCTCACCCTCAAGAATCCCACATCCCAATCTGGATCCAGATCCGTGGGTTGTTTCGTTGTAAAAGGCGTGAAACGTTCTCTGGAATCTGAAGCAGATGAGAATCAAAAAATCACCTTGTTTTATTACCTGCATCCAGCCAGCGGATCCAGCCTCCAACGTCTGTCCATCTCTGGGTCTAGCTCTGAACAAGACCCGAATTCATCTTCTCCATCGATATACGGATTAGACATGTCTGAGACCAGAGTGACTCCACGTGTGTTATATGATCGCTCCCGTCCCTATTCATCGGAAAGTATGAATGCCGCAATGGCGTTCCACAACACTCTACATCCAAATTACCTAATTCACCTCTCAAGAGGCGCAGAAAGGGGGAGAGAAAGATTTATGACAAGTGCTATTCCAGATGGATTAAAAGTTTCTACTTTTCTGAATCATCTGTCTACTCCAAATGCAACGAGGAATATTCAATGGTGGATCCAATATCATTATGACCATGAAATCCCATCAAATCATAAAAGTGTTTTCGATCTCGAATTCGCAAGAGATAGACAAGATTTCATTACTCGCTCACCAGGATGTTCTGAGGAGCTTGCAAATATGATACCACACCCTTTTGATATTTCGTTGTATCGTAGACAGATCGAACAACAGTGGGGGACAGTCCACCATCGGCCCCTGGAGTGATGTAAGTGCGAGACTGCTAGAGGAAAATCCTGGAAAAATCCTTGTTCCTGTCTATTGTCCCTCCTTGGACAATGAGAACAATGCTGATAAGCAGGGCGATGTATAACATTATAGTTACATATAATGTTACTGGGTGTTCTGCGTCTGTTCTTAGAGCTGATTCCACCTCATGTGGAGAGAACTGTTTTAATTGTACTGTACTTGTGGCAGATGAGGACTTGGCGCTGGATAGATCAAGGTATCTTTTGGCGCTAAAGCTGCTTAAATCATAAGAGATACTGTGTTTTTACTGCGTTTCAGAAATGACTGCTCCAATTTTCATGCACTTGTCTAGGCCCGTATCAGGCTCGTGATGTAGTAAGAACTGACCGAAGCTTTGGAACAGAAGGCACGTGAAACACATCACAAAGAAGGACAAACAAAAGGAGGTCCCTTCACGAAAACCCTCAAGGACGTGAAGAATATGAGTTCAGATTAGACCCGGTCATCTCGAAAAGTCGGACAAATCAGCAGATACTCGTGGAACACGCAGCAAAACCTTATTTCTGACAGAAGCTACATACCTTTTCGTGAACATGACAGCGCGTCGAATGATTACAAGATGTGAAGCGCCACATCGGTCAGCCGTTGAGACCAGAAGGCACACAGTGAAGTGCAGAAAATAAAAGAAAAAAGGATACCTATTCTTGACAATCGCAAAGCGGAGAGGCATCATTGATATAATACTTTAACAGGACACGGACAGTATCATTCATCCTTCGCTCTTCCTTATTCCTCCTTCCCTTTCAAAGGAAGTAAGAGGGAAGGATGTAGGACAAGGCGGAGCCTGCACAAAAGAAGTATTCCCGCCTCAGCTACCAGGTATCGGATGGGACCTCGCGAATCTCTCGGTATGTATGTACATGGAGAGAGAAGTTCTTTTAATGTACAGCTCTTTTCAATCAGGATACAGTAAACATTATCTTTCTTGTTCACAGAGTCACGCTAAACTAATTTGCGGAGCCATACGCTCTTGCCTTTTAGCTTTCGATCATCACTTAACAGACAGGCCATATGAACATGAGTACTCCTAGTCATTCTGACAATCGAGTCACATATGCCGATGTCGCCCTACGATCTCAAGTCGTAGTGGACTTTCACCTGGCTACTAAAGAGATTAGTCAACTTAGGGAAATACCAACTTCCGATCAATCGGGGAATACCAAAGTATGTGATCTTACACGTCAGGAATACACTCTGTTCTCTAGACCGACATGGGATGGGACAAGACGTGGTACGAATCTGAGTGGAGGTTAGCCCAGAGAGGGGAGTTTGACGGAGGCCAAGGACTTTCAAGATGATTCACGGCCTCAAACCGAATGGGGAGGCAAAATTAAATGGACGAATCTTGTCGATGGGGCTTTTATAAGAGGTAAACAAGGATCCGAAGCTTTGAAAGATTTCAGAACAGCCACGACCAAAGCTCACAGGAATTTCCTGGGCAAGCACGTCAATGAGGCTCGAAGGGATTGGACTGCTCTGGACGCAAACCCCACGATAGGAACTTGGTTCGATACCTATTCCTCAACGTATTTTGGGAGATATCCACGTGAGGAAAATACTGAAAACAAAGCTGAGTGTCATAGATTGAACAGTGACTATGTCACGCAAGCTGAATTGACCAATCAGACGTGGGGTGAGTGGTTAGTGGAAGATCTCTGTCATTCATCAGAGGAAGCGAACTATTCTAGCTTTGGTGTACTCAATCCCAACACGCATAATTGGCCTCTGATCAAATCGATCAAACCAGACGGGACCGACTGAATGGATCTACAATGTCAGTCAGGCCAGTTTCTATCACATTGTCTTTCCAAATGCCTTACATACGCATTTTCTCCATGCATCGAATGTTGGATCACTGTATCTGAGGATGAGGCGTAGTGTTTGTCATGTATATACAAATTCATCATAACAAGTGTGATGGTGCAATCCAATGCAAGCGAAAGTTCTTATTCTATGTACATACGTCCAGTACCATTCCATAGACTCAAAAGAAATACAAAGGATATCAAGAAACGAAGTGTAGCAAAAAGCTCATGTACGTATATAAACTAGTGATTGTCCATTCAATCGATCATCACGATGATAAATAAATAAGCAAAACGAATCAATGGAAAAACGAGATAAGTTTATACAATTTGTAAACCAGCCAAAGGATCCCCCCTCCTTCCTGACGGGTCTACCTGATCTTACTAGGTGCACCTAGAGGCATCGATACCGGTCTTCCCTGACCTGAACTTGAAGCTTGTCGCTTAGCGTCCCTAGCTAAACTCGTGCTCGAAGCTGTACGTCTCGCTGCGCGTTCTCTTTGTCTTGTAGCTAATAATTCTGCCCAAAGTGGGTTGGAAGGTATTTTACCAATGAGACCTTCGAGAGTTTGCATCCTATATCACCCAGAAACAGCGATCAGCAGTTGGTCTTCCTACACATTTGAGCATAGATCGATTAGAAAAACCTACCAGACCTCTTTCGATTTATCATTATCAGCTGAGAATGTAATTCCTTCACCATCCTTGAACTCAACCATGAAACTCCTCGGCCTTACACTCAGTCCTTCATCGGACGATCGAGGTCTCATCGTCATTCTGGATTTGGGGGTACCATTGTCCTGGGCGTTGAGGTCTATCACAGATATAGCTTGACGTAAGTCAATATTGGTAACTTCCTTCTTGGTTACTTCGTTAATAGCAACGAGGTTTCCGCCGATCAACTTGAACAGTCTTCGCTTTGGCATCTACATTCATCCGACATATCCATTAGCTCTGGTTATACGCATCTCAGATGAGGCAGACATGAAGACCGCAGCACTCACATTACAATCACCACCTTCCTGAGTTAAGACACCCTCATGATATTCATGTTCATGCCATGCATGATGTCTAATACCCCTCAAGGCCTCATCAATACATTGAGGTAATTCTTCACCTTTCAATCCTGGGATAGGTGGTAATCTGAAAATCTGCAAAGTAATTTTGGCAAGTTGTTTTCTCGACTGCCCGTTGGATCCACTTGAACCAGCTGTAGATGTTGACATTGGCGTTTGAGGAGTTTGTGGTTCCCTTGATCGATCAGGTTCACCTTTGAACATTGCGAACATAGGATATCTAATTTCCAGTACTCTCGATTCACAATTCTTCGCTATAGGTTTGAAGGCAATATGAGTTTTGGCAATGGTAGATCCAGAAGGTGACGCAAGGTATTTTACGATATTATCAACCGGTTTATCCGAAGCTGTGTTGGAGTTTGCAGGTGTAGGAAGGATCGGTTGCGGTGTTGTTGATCGAGGATCTTTGGACGCTTTGGGTTTACGGGGCGAAGCGAACAGTGATCGGAATCCACCTGATTTAAGCGCAGGCGATGACGGAGTTTGAGGCCTCTTGATGACGGGGACGGGTGCAGGTACCTCGGGTTTCTGATGTAACATTTTCAAGATGTGGGGATCACGTCGGATGTCAAGACTCAGCGAGAATTCAAAGTTGGGGTGCTCGACACTTGAGACAGCAGGCATCGATCAGCATCATTCGATCATGTGCAGTCACCTCAACCAGATCACTCACAGCGAAAACTCCTGGTTGACTTTAGCACCTTCACCTAAAACACTGTATGGCGTTCGTATATAATCTATACCATTGTCCAATGTGATGCAGAAATATGTGGGTTGATCAGGTAAGGGTATTTGAAGTCCTTCGACACCTAAGACTTTCACAAAGATAGTTCCAGAAGCTTTACCAGAGGTGGATTCTCTAGCTCGCATCGCTCGGATTTCGGCAGCGTGTTCGTTCTGTTACCTCTTTGATTAGTAACTTTGGACATGAGCAGAGGCTAAACAGGACTAACCATGTCGGAAGGTCTTCTAAGCTGTTTCCAAGCTTTACCTGCATCAATATCGCCAGCTTTGCTATGTCTGACCTTATCCTGGTAAGAAGCTCGAACTACCGCTTTCTCACGGACTTTGTATCCTCGCTGCAAGACACATGCATACACAAAGATTAGCTTATCGGTCAACATGCCAAGCAATCCTCGATGAAACGAACTCACGTCCATCTGTGTGATTTCCTCTCTGAAGGCATCAAGTATAGATTGTTGATCGTCATCTATACCCAAGGTCAATCGGGGATTACCTCTTGTATTCTTCCTTCTGAACTCCTTAGCCTATTCCGCATGAAAGCATACTACGTCAGCTAGCTTTCTTGGATATCAACTAAATGTAGTAACTTACCTGTTCGGCTTCCTTATCAACATCACCCATACTCAAACTCCTTCTACTCCTTCTACTTCCCGTACTAACCCCACTAACATTCCTCTCCTGTTGTTTCTCCTTTCTTTTGGCGATGATTGCATCCTCTCGGCCCTTCCTACCTTCACTGGTAGCTGATGGCGAACTAGATCTCTCTTTCGACGAGAATACACCAACATCCACAGGGGGTAACAAACCCTCTTGTTTATTAGGGTTAGGGTATGGGTTCCGAAGTATACTGATCGGTCTACCCGGAGGCGGTGGCATTTCAGCTGCTATACTTCCACTGACTTCCCTTTGTAGAGTCGTACCACTTTTCGTCGGGGAAGGTAAAGATGAAGCTAATTTGTCCAAAGCCGATTTCGGTTCGTTGAGAATTCCATCTTTCTCATTTTGTTTCAACACCTCATGAGCAGATTGAGTTTGAGATCTAGGTCTCATGGCTGGCCTCATCTCGCTTGAATTGCTGGCAGCATTATCGGTAGTATGAGCTTTGGTCATCCTAGGTGCTAACTCTTCAGCTTGGGATGAAGAGGACGTCATAGCTGGAGATTCGTTCTGAGGGGGCGGTGGGAGATCCTTATCTACGCCTGAAGTCCTTCTTTGACGAATTGGCATATCGGGGACAGCGAATGATACTGGAAGTGATTTGGACAGATCACCTGAGCTTGCAGGTCGTCTTGAGAGACTCCCATCCGCAATTCGCTGATTGATAGTTTCCCTGATCATTTCTCTGGAGATTCGCTGTCGGACCCTGGTGGTGGTAGAATCCTGGGACTTGTTGCTTGATGGACTACCGAAATCATTCTTGATCGAAGTGCCAGAACCGGAAGTAGGGAGTTTACCAAGACTGCTTGAAGTGGATAGGCTGGGTCTCGAGACCTCCTTGATTGGCGAGTCCTTCTTGAATTCGTTAGAGACTTCGATGGGGCCGACAGGATTTGATTTGACGGTCGCAGTGCGCTTGAGTTCGTCCGAAGTGGTTCGCTGGAGTTGAATCTCTTCGAAATGGAAGTTCATATCAGGTATTCTATGAGGACTTTCCTGCTTGTCCTCCGCAGTATCTCGGATGACTGGAGGAGGCGTTAGGGGTCTTTCAGGTTCGTTGGAAGAGGTGGAATGCCCATCTATGGATGGCTGCTTCTCGAAAGTAGCAGGGGCAGAATTAAAGAATGGTGAGGTGGACCCGATGAATGGGAGAGAAAATCCAGAAATATCGAATTTGCTCGTCTAGGTTTACAAATCAGCAGTGTCACAATCCATGTATAGGGGCTTTCAACTCACTCTCTTCTCAGCCACGGTGAGCTTATCGGGATCTTCATTCTTGTTGGGGCTAGTGACAGGGCTGGGTATATCGACGGGCATAGGAGCTGGAGCGGGTATTTTGGGCAATCGCCTCTTGGCACCTTCTTCACTCTCTTGACTAGCAGCCCTTACCACCGGCGGCGCAAGGACAGGTGCTTGGATAGGCTCCATGATATCACTTTGTTCCCCTTGCAATTCTTCTCCGCTAGGTTCTTCTTCCGAATATTGCCTAGTCAACCCTTGACTTATAGCGGGACTTCGAGGCATACCCAAACCCAAACTTTGAGTAGCTAACATCCTTCTAGCTTGAAGTCTCTCTGCATGACTTGTCCTGCCGAGCGGAATACCGTCTTCTTCTCTGCCCTTGTGTTGAATTGGAAGGACGTTGGTAGCAGTTTGTATCGTGATGAATGGATCAGGTATAGCACCAACTTGATGGGCATGTGGAATGGAAGCTGAAGCGAAGGGATCATTGTATTCTGGGTAGTGTACCGGTGATTGAGGAATAGGTACGGCGGGTTGAGCAGCATTCGCATTGAGAAGCATGTTATGATCTTCATCTCTCGGGATATCAGGTTGTTCAATTGGTGAGGCTGGCTTGACGGGAGAAAGAGAATGAGCGATGGCTGCTCGTTCAGCATGATGCGTTCGGCCATACGGTATACCAGCTGAATCAGTCTCTCCGAACACTCCACTAGCTAACAAAGGTGAAGCATGGACTGATCCACCCAGCGAAGGTGTAGCGAGGAAAGGTCGATCGGAATCACCATCAACAGGTTCCAAGGGGAGTTCGAATGCAGCTTGATCTTCAAATGCTGGAGTATCCATTGTGGGAGGTGAGAACAATCCTTCTTCGATCAGCGTATCCATAAAATTCGCCGTAGTGGAATCTTCAGGCATCTGACCGTCATTCTCTTCTGTGAACACTGGTGAGGCGTCGGCAGAGGATTCGAAGATAGGCTGAGCATCGGAAAGCAGTTCATCGAGACTATTTTCCCGAGCCATGCTCAACTTCAAGCTCATGTTAACACTCTCGTCCACCCATCCATCTTCCTCTTCATCATCATGATTGTTCACCTCGAAACTTCCATCCATACTTGGTTCTGCACTCATCGTTTCAAACTCTTTGACGTCGGGTACACTCTGGAAGGTGACAGTCTTTCTGGTAGGCGATTCCAAACCAGCAGATAGATCTCTTGGTCCTCGGAGTCGTTTGGAAGGAGTCATAGCTGATTTGTGGGGAGTCGGGGTAGGTGTAGGTTCGAGGGAAGGGATGGAGAGGGATCTGCTAAGCGGTGAGGGACCAGCTGAGCCGGTCGTGGTTGTCAACAGTGGCTGAGCAACCGATCGAGGTGGTGACGGAGTAGGCGAGACACTTCTTCTTGATCCAACTCCGAGAGACGCAGATGGAGAAGCTCTTCTTTGCTGTTGTTGCTTACTGGCAGAGGTCCTCCGAGGAGATGGAGACGAGAAGACATCGTCTTTCTCGATTGGAATACTCTTCGGACTTGGTCCAATCTCGTTATCGGTATGAGAAGATTCGTTTGCTTTGGAACTTGAAGTAGATGAAAGTCCACCACCGGAAGGGACTCTCTTGAATGGTGATTTAGTCACCAAAGTACCTTTTGCCAGATCCTTGAAGCCCATACTGGATCTAGGTACTCTCTTTGAAGCTCTTACATCGGGAGATTCATTCTCTTTTGATGCCGATACTCTTCTTTCCGTTGAACTACGCCTCTCGATACCTGGAAAGGCGACCTTGGGTTTTTCTATTGATACCTTTCTCTGACCGTTGATCGCACTACCATTACTGTTGCTACCGCTAGTAGATCTACTGGTCGATCGTTGTTTGGAAGGCGAGATACCGATGCCCAAACCAATGGCGGCTTTGGAAGTTGTTCCAACTCCCTTGGCGGAAGATGGTAATTCCCCAAACGCCCTTGCAGCGGTTCTTCTCTCATGAATGATCTGATCGGTACTTTTTCCCAAGTCTAGACCAGCAGCTTGAGCACCTTGTACGGTGGTAGGCGATTTGAATGGACTGTTGGATACTAGTGAGTTCTTCGAGACATGTTTGAAAGAGCTTGATGATCTTCGGGGTGCATTGGGATCAGGTGATAAAGATGGTTTCAGGGGTGATTGATTGATGGAATCTCGCTTGTTGATCTGTAATGGTGACCATCCTTTTGCTGATGAGCTGATGATGGAGTTTCGAGCAACTTCACTAGCTGAAATAGGTGACGAGTGGGGTGCAAGGCGGAGTCGACTAGATGGTGAGGAAGTTGAGGTTGACATGGTGAGCGTGCTAGTTGAAGGGTGAAGACAGGATTAGCATACATACACTCTTGAGGGAAAGATGTTGACTGCATATAGGTGTTGTTGATATGACTTACAGTATTTCCAAGAGACGAATAAACAAATAAACAAATGATCAAATCATCCAACCTTTTCCTCTTTGTCCTTTGTTTACCTTGTTTACTTAAGCTTGTGCGCCTTTGCGCTAGCCTAGTTAGAGAGCTTCAATCCTATTCTTCCTGCTTGTTGAGGTGTATGTGGTTGTCGATGTTGTTGATGTCGAGTGGCAAAAGCTGTTCAGCTAGCCAAGATGGATTGATGTCGATGCCATGTATGAAGTAGAGATGACAGATGAAAAGGTTGTAGAGTAAAATGATTTATCACTATGGGTTGTTTACTTTCCAACCTGGGGATGACCCCCCTTGACCTTGAACCTGTTGTCAAAAGAAAGCCATTCGCGTGTCAAACGTGTAATTTACCCTGAAAATCAAAACACATCTCCAGCGCATGGGACCTCTTGTCGGGATTATACACTTGTTGCATCCAAACACCGGGATGTGGCAAGAAGGCCATACAGGAACCAAACAAACAACTGGGGCCATGCAAAGCTCACTCAACGGGATACTAGATAGCATTTCGGTTACCTAGATGAAACAGGTTCCGTGATTGCTCGACAGGAAGAGGAACAGAGGTGATCTCGTCATTTCTCTCAGAAACGACAGGTGAGACGTGCATCGACTGGTGTAGCTCCTATACATATTGTGAATGTAACTTATGTATGTCGCTCGATCAACGAGGCGAATTGAAGCTATGCAATGTGTGTATGAACGATGACATCGAAAAGCACTCGATCCGACCCTTCTCCTTACAGTCGTTTTTACTCCTTCCGTTTATGTCACCTTCTTGAATGCTACTGTACAAACTGTTGTACCGGATTTACCGCCAAATGAGAACGAAGGGTGAGGAACGCTTGAGCTAGAGGATCAAGATGCGTTAGTAAATTCTTTTCAATACAAAGCACTCGAGGTTATGACTCACTGAAATTCAAAACCTGCACCATTTGAACGGTTGTATGATCAGCCATCAGTTCCACTTGAAATTATCTTTACGACACTATGGGAATTGATGTGATATGACTCACCTAATCCCTCTTTCGTATACCTCACTTTGATCTCCTCCTCGGTAAAATTACAACTGGTAATCAAGAAATAACCACCCTTTTTAACCAACAAAGCTATTTTCTCAGGATACACCTGACTAGGTAATCTACCTTTTTCTTCTTCTATGCCTTCTGAGCTTAAACACAACGCATCGTACGTTCCCTTATCCAATACTAAGTCCCATTGTTCACCATTGAAATCCTTCCTTAATAAATCTTCTGTACGCCATTCGCACTGAACTTCATTCTCGACCAGTTCCTCCTCGTCATCTTCCAAAGCTTGTTCAATCTCTTCTTGGATATTTTCCCTTCGAGATTGTTCGATTGATTGAGCGAGTAAACGAGCAGATTCACAGTAATCTATCCCGGTCAAGTGGAAATTCTGCTTGGCTGGTGGAACATCTGGATCGAGTGATGATGAAGTGAGGAATGATAAGAGGAGAGTACCGTTACCTGAACCGCATTCTAAGATTCGTAATGGGTTCGACTCGGAAGAAGAGGGGAGATGGCGTTGAGCCCATTTACGCATTTTGGTAACGGATGATTCACCGAACCTGCACAGAGGAATATATGAGCTTTGAGATCGGGCCAGAAGATAGGGACATTTTGAATGTCTCACCATACTTCCCCTTCGTCGCCAACATCATTGAACACTCTCACTTCTCGTCTATGATAGCCAAGACGAAGCTCATTGTCAGCATATACATGATCAAAGAGGTTTTGCAGCTCATAGAGCCTACGGGATAGGATAAGAAGAGAGCGAACAGTGTTCACCCTCGACCAGATGCAGGGGAAACATCGAAGAAAGTGGAGACGGGGTAGGAAACAGGTAGTTATCGATACTCACTCATACACCTCGTCCCAGTGACCCTTCGTCCCCAATTTACTCGGTGGCAATTCCTCATCTGCCATTATGCCGCTCAGATACTTTCGGTATGCTGTATGTATTTCTGGGCCTATCAGTAGCAGATATCGATGAGCATTCTCCTAACCTTCATACATACTCTTCCCCTTAAGTCAAACATTTTCCGTGAAAATCAAATCTCGATTGATTCAATGAGGAGTCCCGCTTCCCTTCACGTGGCTAGATGCGGGCTCATGCGTCACGACAACAATGCACAACACCAGTGAGGGCGTGTTGAATGGTTGAATGAAATGGACGATGTTTTGAATGGGATTAAGATTATTCTATCTATTCTCATAGCAAGCTATCCATCTCCTCCGATATTACCATACTGATAGTGATCGACATCGAAGATGAACAATCCTCTCTTAGCTCTCCAGGTGAGTACGTTCTATTTGCTATCATCTTGAGGTTTACAATGGGGAATGGACGGTGGTCTGGTCTTGCCACCCAACTTATCTTTCCTTCTTATGGAGCTATGGTTCATTCCCAGTCATATATCCTTCCTCTGATCCTCTAAATGGAAATACCATCAACCCCAACAGCTGACAAAATTCATGCTGACCTCACAATGTCATCATAGAGTCAATATGCTGCCGTACGAGATTACATGTCTCCAGTATTGAAGGAAAGTAAATTCAAGGAACATGGACGTATAACACCTGGTGAGTTGAGTGCATTCAATGACAGCTTTCCTTTTTATATTTGTAATGAGCATTCAAACCATGCTGACTCCTTTTTTGTAATGGATTGGTAGAGGAATTTATCGTAGCGGGTGATTTCCTGGCATACAAGTTCCCAGTTTGGCAATGGTATGTCCCAGTTTCCCCCAGCCGAGTCCCTATCAAACAGCATGAGTGACAATAGCTGATATCGGTAATAATTCTTAGGGAACAAGGAACTATCCAACGTGATTTTCTACCCAAAGAAAAACAATACCTAATCTGTAGGAATGGTACGTTCAACTTCAGCTTCTCGTGTACGGAGATCCAGGTAAGCTGATGATACCTGGATAACACAAATAGTACCCTCTCTTCGAAGAGCTGCCGCGTTGGACTATACAGATCAAGATGAAGATGCCGAGAAACTCTTAAGCTTCATGGATGAGGTGAGCTATTCCAACGTCTCAGAGGGCATAGCTGACTTTCTTGATAGACTGACGAGGATAAACCGAAGGGTGATGGTGATGATTGGGTAGCTACCCACATTGGAAGGGGTAAGGCATGCCTCCTCATCGATAATAACGAAACCCTTTTTGATATATAAGCCTCTGATCTCGAAATTCCCCATTCACTTATACATGCTCATATGCTAATTTTTCTCTTGTGATCCTCGTGTAGCACCCCAAGCTCCACCTAAAGATATGGATGAGATTCCCGACATATCCGACTCCCCCGTCTTATCAGGATCTAACCCTCAGCCACCTACTTCATCATTAGCGGGGCTCAGCTTAGATTCCAAAGAGAGGGAGAAGGAGAAGGAAGGACCATTGGAAGTGGAAGAGATACCTGATATAGATGATATACCAGATATGGAAATGATCGACGAGGGGGAAGGGCTGGAAGATGATATCGTGGATGAAGCTAATGTCAGGATCGTGCATCCATCCGAGTGAGTTATCATAACAGCCACCCAGACATCGTTAATGAATCTTCTCCTCTCCCTCTCTCTCTTTGACATGTATATTAAAGCTGATTTCATCGAATTTGTGAAACTGATAGAGCCGATATACAATCTACTGCTAAACAAAATTTACTTCAAGTGAGAACGTACGATATTGCCATTGCGTATGATAAAAGGTATTCTACCCCCAGACTCTGGCTGCGAGGATGGGACGAGGTGGGTCTACTTTCAAGTTCTACCTTAATCATTCGAAGCTTGGGCCAAATCTAGGAGGGACATACGCAGAATGCTAAGACATCGCCTTTGATGTAGAACAAGAAACCCTTGACCCCCGCTCAAATATTCCAAGATGTTCCATCCGATCACGCTTTCAAAACAGTCACAATGGAAGCTTTCCCCCACTCTGGGGAACAAATGGCATCGGTACATCCATGTAAACACGCGAGTGTCATGAAGAAATTTATAGACAGGATGGAATCTAAACAAGAGGATTATCCTGCTGCTGTTGCCAGCTCTTCCGGGGATAGTAAGAAGAAATGGGGTATATCAGGTATGGTCAGACGAGTCACCGGAACTGGCAGTGGAAGTGGGGCCAAGGATGAAAAGAAGAATGATACATCTGACGGTGCCGATGAGGAGGACGAGGTGCCGAGAGGCGTACAGGTTGATATGTATAATGTCATTGTGAGTTGAAATCATTCATCATTTTGTGGGTGGGGTAAACAAGATGTTAACATGAGAGAACGTGCAGTTCCTCAAATTGATGAGTTCGATCTTACCTTCCATTGAGGTGAGCCTCACCATTCTACTTTCGTACAGATTGCAGATACTGACCAGACTGATATCATCTTACAGATCGATAGTACCACCTCGACTGCTTTATAGGGTATATGACCAGTCGGGTCTCAGTTCCTTTTTCTGTCCTCCGTCTCTGTTTCTCAATACCTTGCCTGTATATATGATATTTCTGTAGATAGATACAGTATTCTAAGAGCAATGCACTTCTAATCGTAATCTTTTGTTCACCTCTACGTGGATTGGTATCCCCAGCTGGGATGTGGAATGTGGGATGTGATCGATAAACACGTGTCTATGACGTTATCATGATACAGTAAGTTGCTTCACCTCGAGTGCGTGGTGATGGTGTATCCCTTTGTTCTTGTGTGTCCCGAAGCCAAAGTGCATGTCTTCCTCACTGATCTGGCTCACTCACTGTCCTTGGGATGGAGCACAGTATCTCTCATCTGCTCATAACACCCTTCAAAATGCTTTGAAGCCATTTGTCGTTCTTCTTCACGGTTCATATACTGAAAGGCTGACGATACCTAATGAAGATGTCCGAATCAACCTATATTCAGGAAATCAACATATCATCCGATACGACCCATTACCGAGTTGCAGTCCATTGGAACAAGTCGAAGGATGTCGAAGATTGGAAAGTACTCTCCATTGTACGATACAAGTGAGTCAATCATCTTCTTGTAATATACATCACATACTTGCTGAGGGTTGAACCGTTCATGTACGATGGAACAGACCATTCTGGATTCATGCTCAGCTCCATCAGACCCTCGCATCCCATCCTCACCTCGCATCCCACTTACTCCTACTCAAATCGAGAGACGGACCTTCCACATTGGTGGTATATCCAATCTCAACTTTGACTGTCAACCATGTATTGCTCGTTGAAGATGGAAAGATCAAATCTAATGTGAATAGAGTACTCCCCACCAGTAAAGAAGAGAAGGTCTGGGTAGTATGCTATGAAGCTATAGGACCTATCGAAGAAAGAAGATCAGTGAGTAAAGTAGTCGATATTGCAAGAGGTTTAGTAGGCTCGACCGCAAGTGATGATGACGAAGGGAAGGGAAAAGAGGAGAGTGATGATTTGTGGGATGGGTTGGGGATATGTACATGGGAGAGTTTCTTCGATAAAGGTGAGTAACTAATACATTACTAACATATACAATCCTCAAAATACCTTCCACAATTTCTTTTGTGGGTGCTGTACGACTGGGATAAAGTAGCTGAAAAGTGCATTTATGGAAGATGGGAAACGGATTCGACCAACTAAAGATCTTCTTCTATCCCTCATTCCGTCCGACTTGCCTATCAAGACATTCCTGATTGATGATGGATGGCAAGATACCCTCTCTACTTCCACTCATCGACGACTTATGTCTTTCAAGCCTTATGAAGACTTTGGAGGGACTCTGAAAGAGGTGGTAGATGCTATCAAAGATAGTGGAGTAGAGAAAGTCGGAGTATGGTTAACCCTCCAAGGATATTGGGAAGGTATACATCCTTCTTCAACACTCATTGAGACATACGACTGTGTAGAGTATCAGAAAGGAAAGCCGAATGGAGGTTTGGAAGATGAAGGACAGCCGGATGGAAATAGTATTTGGCTGCCTCCTCCTCACGAGGCGAGGAGGTTCTGGGATGATTGGTTTGGACAGTTGAAAGAGGCTGGAATCAATTTTATCAAGGTGAGGAATATACCTTCTTCTATTCAAGCATTGTGCCTACTGGAATCTATCATAGAAGTGTTGCGTCAGAACTGAATCTTTCGAGAGGCTCAAGATCTGCGAGTGAGAATTGACCGATTTATTGATTTATACTTTAGTGCGATAATCAAGCGGATTCAGAGATGGCGATTGACCCAAGAGGGTTCCACGCTCAACAATCCTTATGGTCCACAATGCTTGATTCGGCTCAAAGTCATTTTGGTATACGGGGAGTTATCATGTGTATGGCGCAGAATGAGAGGATGTTGAATGGTCCTGGCGGATTGAACTTTGATAGACCAAAAGGAGATTTGGTGTTCCGGTGAGTCGGTCAGACATTACATCACGATAATCACCCTATATGCCTGAGGTCATCGTTGAATACCGATTCAGTCTGATGATCACTCTGACATCACGCAGTGCACATTGCTGATCCGGCTATACATGTGTGTGAACACTTAGTAACTCTGATGACTTCAATATGAATTACTCCAACACCCACCCGGATCACACCCACTTCAACACTTATAACACTATCCTCACCTCGCATCTATGCTTGATACCGGATTTCGACATGTTTGCATCTTCACCTTCCAAACTACTGCCCATATATCATGCTCTTCTTAGAGCACTTGGTCCAGGTCCAATCTTGTTATCAGACACACCTCAGAATCCCTCTGATACGCGACTGATATCCAAGCTTCTCGCTACAACCAAGGATGGTAAGAAGGCGGTGATCAAATCACCTCGTCCGGTACAGGTGTTGAGTAATAGATGGTTCTTGGACAATCTCAAAGGTAACACTGATGGTCCTGCATTAGTCGCTGGAACCAGGTTTGATGAAGGGGTAGGAGGACTGATAGGAGTGTGGAACGTGCATGATCACTCGCCCAGTGCAATTGCGAAAGATAAAATCACTTGGAGGGATATTGAAGATCTGTTGGATCTAGAGGAGAATGATGCCAGTGAATATTGTTTGACTACACCTATGAGGTTATCAGCAATAGCGGACGGAATCACTACAGGTCGTATTGTGACTTCAAGTAATGGTGGGAGCTTTGAGGTTGGATTGAAGAAAGGTGAATGTGAATTAGTATGCGTTAGTAAGCTCTACTCATTTGAGGGATTTAAAGTGGGGTTGGTGGGATTGAAGGATAAGTTTGCTTGTATGAGTGGATTAATGGATATCAAAGTGGATCAAAAGAGTGAGTAATTGCATGTCCCCAATCACTGAAAAGCGAAAATTTTTGACTGACGAGTCGGGATTAGAAAATACACTTGAGTTCACTTCGAAATACATCTCAGAGGTAATCACCCTGATCGTCATTCGACATCAACCCATTCAAATTGAGGGGACAAGCGTGCATCTGTACGTCGATGATGTTCCTGCTCACTCCACTCGAGAGGTTGCGTCGGATGATGGAAGGAATGGTGCAATACATTTGGTAGATTTCGATATTCCCGAGAAGGTCTCGTCGGGAACTGTCAGTGTAAATGATGAAGGTGGACTTTGGAAAATACAAGTTGTAGGTCTGACTTGAGAGAGCTGAGTGACTGACGACAAGTATGTTGGTCGACCTTATACACATATACTGGATGTATGTTGTAGATAGGTAGATAATATCAAGAACTGATGAATATGGATCTCGATTAAATCCTATCAGGAGACTGGGGTAAAGTAACTAACTCTTACCCTTCAGGAATTTAAACGTAGTTAGGGATCTAAGCCACATGCCACGGAGACCTGGATCTCGAGTCAAGCATGCATCGCTCAACCTACGTTGCTCTTTAAGAACACATCCGTAATTCTGTGCATGTTAAGAGTATTGGAAATCCACGATTCCAGTGGTAGCGTGGTTATCCTTGGCATTCATTCACTGGTGATCGTCTCAGTCGCCTAACTTTTCTTGCTGTTCAAGTTCACGTTATCCGGCGACTAAAGATCTTGACTCGAGATATCCGAATTGGAAAAAAAGTTGAATATCTCAGATCTCCATTTATAACTATCACCACCACCAGTAGTACTTTTCATCATCGTCTACTTTCGTCTTCCATTCCTCCATACTTCGTTGAACCACCAAATTGTACGACATACCAGACCACACAATGTCATCGGAACCCACCATCGTACCTTCCTCTGCACCCAATGGGTCTGTACCCGTCTCTCAAGGTGGTACTTCCACTCCACTATTAGGTAGTAGAGGTGGACCTGCAGGCAGTGGTGGAGCAGGAGGAAGTTTTGGAGTCAAATCGGGTTTGGCCCAGATGTTGAAGGGAGGGTGAGTTTGCTTCTCATCATCTGACATTTCGATTAAAATGTAGTGATTGGCACTGATACATGATTACATTGTGATGATAGTGTCATTATGGATGTCATGAACGTCGAACAGGCCAAGATCGCTGAAGAAGCTGGTGCTTGTGCTGTTATGGCATTGGGTGAGTTCGATTCCTCTCCTCTTGAAGTTGGTATGTCCTGTTGTCATGCTAACGATGTCTATGTCGTCCAGAGAGAATCCCAGCGAACATCAGAAGAGATGGAGGTGTCGCGAGAATGGTGAGTTGATCATTCGATACCTCCGACCATTCGATATTTCACAATATGTCGTCCCTATTCAACCGACTCAGGCTGATTCCCGTTGGTCATTCCCGCTTCAGTCCGATCCAGGAATGATAAAGGAGATCATGGAAGCCGTCTCGATCCCCGTCATGGCAAAAGTCAGAATCGGACATTTCGTAGAAGCTCAGATCTTACAATCCATCGGTGTTGATTATATCGATGTGAGTGATTTCCACTCTACTCATCAACAGATCGGCTCATGGCAACTACTGTGCTGACTAGTATGCTTGGGTCATTTCATTTGTCAGGAATCCGAAGTTCTCACTATGGCAGATGACCAACATCACATTGGTAAACACTCATTCAAGGTTCCTTTCGTATGTGGATGTAAGAACTTGGGTGAGGCTCTCAGAAGAATCTCCGAAGGTGCTGCGTGAGTTGTACCATTCCTTCAACATGTTATGCCATCTTTTGATGATACATAAACGCTGACTATGTACAATCATTATCCCTACTTTTTCTCCTTCTCACAGCATGATCCGAACCAAGGGTGAAGCTGGTACTGGAGATGTCGTAGAAGCCGTCAAACACCAGCGTGCGGTTATGGCAGATATCAGAAAGGCAGCTTCCATGTCTGACGAGGAGCTATACGCTTTCGCTAAAGAGCTCTCGGCACCTTATCATCTGTTGAAGGAGACCGCTAGGTTGAAGAGATTACCTGTTGTTTCGTGAGTTTCACTACACTTGAGAACCAAATTTTCGATCGCACATATATGCCAATACCACGACCGTTATTGAAGCCTTGTGATGCTGACAGACTTGTGTGTTATGATGTGATAGCTTCGCTGCGGGTGGTGTAGCTACCCCCGCTGATGCTGCTATGATGATGCAATTGGGTTGTGATGGAGGTGAGTGCGGTTCTGCAATGCAATCTGTTGTCGTGTCCGCTGCGATATGGAAGCTGATCCATCACTTTGCAAATAGTCTTCGTCGGTTCTGGTATCTGTAAGCTAACCTTCGACACAGAATCACCGAACGTCAGCTGACAAGTCATGTTCATTACAGTCTTATCTGGTGATCCCGCCAAGAGAGCCAGAGCGATCGTCCAAGCTGTTACGCACTACAACAACCCTGCTGTCTTGGCTGAAGTATCTACGGATTTAGGTGACGCTATGGTCGGAATCAGCACGTGAGTCATAATCACCTTTGACTTTGTGCTTTTGGATTCAAGGAAATCGGGGTCAGTCACTGATGTAAGTGATCGATGTTTATAGATCGACTGAGGGCGAGAACATCAAAGGTGGACGAATGGCAGGTCGAGGCAACTAAATCAGGCATCGGTCTGAAATCACTACAAAAGTCATCAAGCAATATGTGAAAAGAAGCTTTCAACAAGATATACTTGGTCTTATCCGCTTATCCGGGCAAATGCAAATATGTGTAAAGTAATTCAACGCAAGCACCAATACAGTACGGACTGTTCTACAGATCGATGACATGGTTGCCGATTGCAATCGACGGAATCGATCATCTAATATGTATGGAGATTGATGGCAGGGATACTAACAAACTACAAACCTCTAGGTTTCTCCTATTCCCACAACACAATTGATCACTGGACACTATCTGTCCAGCCACACTACTTCTTAGCTTTGGCAGCTTCTTCAGCAGCTTTCAGTTCGTCCTTGTATTCTCGCATCTTCATCCCATGGATGATATACTAATATCCGCCAGTCAGCTGAACATCTTAGGATCATAAACGTACAAGAGTTACTTACGAAAAGAGCTATCAGGCTATCCAATCCACAGGGAAGCCAGAGAGAAACAGATGAACCATCAGTACTTTCTTCGGGATTCTGAGAGGTCTTATACTCACGTGAATGGAATTGAAACTGCCAAACATAACGTAGCGTAGAGGCAGAACAGCGGTGTGTCAATTTTTGGGTCGTCCTGGTTGGGCTTCAATCCTGTGTACGTCTGAGCTCCGGTGGCTGCTACGATGAACAACTTGAGGAAGGCGTTCGCAACGAGGACTAGCACAAGTAAGTAAGTTATGAGAAAGATGCTCAGCTTGTTATCATTCTTTTTGGGCGTACCACAATATGTTCTCAACGGGAACACTTACAGAAAAATTCGACATCAATGAATTTAAGATCTTCGTATAACCCATCTGTCCAAACCGATTCTGCATAACGTATGACCAAAGATCAGTATCGGTAAGACATGGATGGGGGGATGGACATATAGTAAAGAAAATTGCACTTACCGAGGAATTGTTTACATATTGGGAATTTCCAACTAGATCATCGTATCTCAGTCAGATTGATGACATGGCACTGGATAGCTGGATTGGATGGGACGGATGGTGAGTTGATTTACTCACAATAGATCCGCACACATGGCGATCACGATGAAGATCCACATTGCTACATCGAATATCGCTGCGAAGCTATCACCGTAGATCAACAAGCCAACGCGAGATCGAAGGAAAAATTTATGAACATATTAGCGATTGATGATCACTCGTACGATTGAAAGGACAAGGGACACTGCACATTGCACTTACACGGGTCCACCTAGATGTTTTGGTATGTTAGTATTGCCTAGAGCCGATAGTTAACCAGTATGAGCGCACCGTCAGGTCCACTACTCGAAGTGAGGAAAAAAAAAAGCACAGAGGAAAAAAAAAAATGAAACGCACCGACATATCCTGCATTGGGATCACCATCGAACCTATCATAGACTTTCTGATCATTCCCTAGATAATGGTCTGTAATATATTTTCAAAACAGGCAAGTGAATTTCCTGATTAGCCACGTTGATCTTGGAAGTGAGTACCTTAGTAATTGTACAAGATTAGTGCTCACCCATCGTATCCGCAAAAGTCTTTGTATTCTGGATGAAAATCATCACCCAGACTGCTAATGGCTAATCCGATATAGATTGAGCGCGTATATTTAGCAAACACCTGTGTTTGAGAGTGTTTTGTAGTTTCACTTACCATAATTAGACATCCTATCGATACGATATATACCCATAATTTACAGATGAGGATCCATAATTTGGGGAACATGCCCCGTCCGACGAAAGAGGCTGCCATGGTATGCGGGATGGTACGATTGAAAGAGGAAGATGAGATTAGATAGGTTGAACAAGTGAAGGGAAATTAGTTTGAGGGATATCTGTATGTCTTATATCGGTTTGATGAGTTGGCAGGATTGATGGGAAGCTGTGAAGGGCGAAGTGGAATGAGTGGCGGGGATGAGCAGTTGTGAGGGAGATGAGAAATCGGTGATTTGAAAAAGAAGACACTCATTGTAAAGAAGATCATCGATGGATACCTTATATACTTGATCAGCTAGAGATGAAATGATGGGTGAACCCAGAGAACGTCATTTCATACCGCCCTTCCTTTCCGATGATATCCCATGACGGATATTGTATCAGTAGGAACGTCAAAGGATTGCAAACCGTTACCTCGGGTTTCAAGTGCTCTTGTAGCATATGATGTTTCGGATCAGGTGATCAGGTTCACGAAGTCAAATTTCATTACTCAAGGTCATGCATGTATCAGCATTTACAACTCATGCTGCTACCGTTCGACCCATTAACAGTTAATACGGGTTTACGTCAGTAAGAACAATGTCACAATGAGGGGAGGGATCGATTGACAGAGGGTCTGATGGATGTTGTTGAAAACCTCCTGACGTTTTCACAATACTATCAATACAAACATCAGACTTTACCACTCTACCCAAAGCATATTCACCCAATGTCATGTCTGATGTCCTCTCAATTTCATCAGTATATGAAGTCAACAAACAGGCTGAAACTTTCATCTACGGCCATAGAACCTAAAAAGCATCGCATCCCGTCCGCTCTGCGCAATTAACTTGGGTATCGCTCGGTTAGTACCAAGGTGGGGGACCACTTGGGAATCCCGGGTGCTGTAGTTTTTGTTTTTTCAGCTTTCACTTTCGTTCGGTATCGACTTTGCAGAAGAGACGATGAGCTTCGAAATCTTTGTTTTTTTCTGCAGTCTGCAGATGAAAGTGATCTCGGAAGATTCTTTTTGATTAGAAGGCGGCGAGCTACGATCAATTCATGTTCGAGTGTGTGTCAGTGTGGTGTGTATGTGTGTGTGATGGAGTGAGGTTCTTGCGCATACCTACAATGATATCACCGGTTTAATTATACGAGTAGCAAGATTATGATTATATTCCCGAGTGTGGCATCTGAGTTTTTTGAATTTCCGCTATCCTCTCTTTTCACTTTGTGATGTTGCTCACGACTTGACGTTCAGCATTCCATCAGTCATCAGTCATCATCCATCGTTGATAATACATCATAGCAGTGATATTCTTCGAGAACCCCAAACACCGCCATCCAGATTATATCAACCGCGACGACAGGCTAAGAAGGACACATTCAACATGGGTTAGCATTGTTCTACCACTAAAACGAAGATAGTATGATTGCTGACTGATTTGCTGTTCTCACTTGATCCCTTACCTCTCACCAATTTCAACGATGAATAGCACCCAAGAAGAAGGCTCAAAAAATGGCTTTGTCCGATTTCTTCACTCAAGATAGTACGTCGGATCTCGATTTCATCGTGCAGTGGTTCCAGGTTTAGGGATCTTCGATCTTCACGGGAACGTCGTAATCGGATTTTTAAGACTGACTATATTTTCTCAATGATGTAGGCGGTGCTGGAGGATCTTGGGCGGATGACATGGACTTCCCTTCTGCCCGTGAGTGAGAATCATATTGTCATGCACATCAAATTTCTTCTGACGATCCGGCTGATATAGCTGCCGCTCGTGAGAACACCGGTCCCAAGAAAGGTGATCCCGGTTATCTCGATTCAATGCCTGACCGAGCAGCAAGATCAAGTTAGTAATCGTATATTCTGCTTACATCCCCTCGACGATCCCCCTATGATTTGCTTATGGCGTTCTTGTACAGCTTCCAATTTCCCCGGTGCTCCTCCACAAAGAGAAGAACTTCCCCTCCCTACCGTCCCTCCTTTTACCGCTTTTGTTGGAAACTTATCGTACGAACCTGACCTCGAAGAAGCTGTCAGGGACTTTTTCACCGATCTCTCCCCTTCAAGCGTAAGGATATTGAAGGATAGAGATGGAAAGCCTAAAGGATATGGATATGTCGAGTTTCCAAGTCAAGATACTTTGAAGGAGGCTTTGGGAAGAACAGGTGCTCAGTTACAGGGTAGATCTATAAGAGTTAGCGTAGCGGAGGCTCGTAAGTCAATCGCCTATTGAGGTTCAAAATTCAAATCCACGACCGGAATCCTGACAGTTGTCTTCTGATCTGAAACAGCTACCAATCGAAGAGATGCTCTTCCACCATCGGCAGCAGAAGAATCCAATCAGTGGCGACGAGCTACTCCCTTACCTGCTCGAACTGACGCGCCTACACCCGCTAGACGAACTTCCTCATTCTCTCCTGCTGAACCTGGACCCGACAGAGATTGGTCAGCTGCCAGAGGAGCCCGATTCACCCCTGCTGCTCCTGCTCCCTCAAACGAATTCAGAAGAGATAGCTCGGGTGCTGGAAGGGTTAGGGAACCACCTGTTCCCACCGCTGCGGATGAAGTTGATCAATGGAGAAGTAACAAACCTTTAGTAGAAGCTAAAGTGGGTTCAAGGGATTTACCTCCTCATCAACGAGGTGGTCCAGAGTCTGGTCAAAGTAGTCCCGGATTGGCTGATACCGAGAACACAGTGAGTAATTGGCAAATTCGAAGAAAACATCAATGGAGTATCAGGATCCACTGACTGGGACTTCGTAGTGGTCTCGAGGAACCAAGTTGAGGACTCCCGCTGCTGAGGTACCACCTGCTCGATCATCTACACAATCACCCAACGAAGAGAAAGATTGGAGATCACCCAGAGCTACCCCTGCTGCTAGTCAGCCAGGAAGCCTTGACGGTGAAAGTGAGTCACAACATCTTCAGACAATGGGATAGCTGTTGACTGTTGTGTGTCTACTAGGCCCACGACAACCCCCTGCCCCTCTGGAAAGGAGAAGAATTCAACTTGCTCCCCGATCAGTCCCCGCTACTCCTTCTACCGCCTCTGTCGAATCCAACTCGCCATCAGGCAAATCATCAATTTTCGGATCTGCCAAACCTGTTGATTCTGCTGCTCGAGAAGCTATAGCAGATGCCAAGCTCGCTCAAAAGGAGGAGGAGAGGAAGAAAGCTAGAGAAGCTGAAATTGCTAAGAAGAAGGAAGAGGACGAGAAAGCTAAAGCTTTCGCTGAGGAAAGGTTAAATTCCATCAAGGCTGCTCAAGAAAAAGCTCAAGCTCAAGTTGGTGGAGGGAAACCTCAAGTTCAACAGCAACAACAGCAACAAAGATATCCACCTAGAGAAAGAGAGAATTCCGGTAATAAGAGACCTTCGCATCCCCATCCCCATCCCAACAGGAAAGGATCAACTGAACCTAAGAAAGATAACGATGGATTTGAAGCTGTGACTTCCCGAAAAGGATCCGCCAACGCTCCTACCGCTACCTCCGCTACTCAAGCTCCAAAGAGAGATGCTACTACAAGGCCGGCGTTCTCGTTTGCCGCTGCTGCTAGAGCTGAGGGTAGTTTCGTAGAAGGTTCGGATGATGTGGAGGAAGCTGCCAAAGGTGTTGAGGAAGTGAAGATTTAGGAACGTTTACTCTTGTTATATTGTTGGCAGGTTGGAAGAGAATGATGCACCATAATATATGATTCACGTGGATTTGGACAGGACAGGATTTTTTACGCTGTGCATTTATTCTGACTACATATCATACATTACATCTGATCTTTCGAAGAATCGATCGATTTCGCTGCTTCCAAATTCATTTGGATTCTTTTAATCAAAGTATTTGGAGACGAAGTCGGTTGTATCTTTGGTTCTAGATTTCAAGGAACGACAAGTTCAACCAGTCAATGATCATGTTCACCTCAGTGTTTAGTATAACTCACACTTCTTCCTTTTGAGCCTTTTCTTGACCATTCTCCAAATCACCTCTTACTGAGAATCCATGGACTGCATCGGGGTACTCTGCATATCAAATCGACATCAGCATACCACCTCAAGCACTGATACTCCAGAGGGATGACTATTAATTCACTCTTCACAACCAATTTATCACCTAGATTACCTCTCAAGATACCCTCGACTTCATCCAACGCTTCATCAGTCATCATAGCATCTGCTGTTCCCTTGAGGATGGCCACTGGGACTTTGGTGATGGGTTTGACATCATCGTTGACCAAGAATGAAGGATGGGTAGCTACTGCGACATCGACCCGAGCTGGTGAGTCATCTTGAGCGAGCACGAGGGCTATTGATCATCATGAAATGAATCAGTGTATATCCCTTGATGAGATGATTGGGTCTTAGGAGGACTCACCGTATCGACCTCCCCAGCAGTACCCGATCGTAGCGATCTTGCCTCTATAGTACATCAAACACCGGTGTCATTCATTGTGGAATTATGTGATCTATTGGCGAAATGGAGGGAGTACTCACGTTGAAGGATCAGCTCTAAGAGCCTTGAAGAAATTCTCGATGATTGGCTTTGAGACTAGAATTCAGAGAAGTAAATAAGTATGATGAATGAAACCCCTAGTTGTGGACGGTGATTCAGCTCACCCGCTTCTCGATGCTTGGTAATCCACGGACCCATCGCAGCAGCCATCTTAGCTGAGTCCACAGCTTTAGAAGCTACAGTCGCTTCGGCCTGAACTCTGAGGTTAGGTACGATCGCATTAAGCAAATCATGATCTATCGCATCTCCCTCTAGGAAATCGGGTAGGAGTACTTTCCATCCGTTTCCGGCGTACTCGTCTGCAACCTATGTTGATCATCGTCTATTCAGCCCTTGAACATCAGGAAGACATGGTGTCAATTGTATAGGGCGAATGGGCTCACCAGCTTGGTGTTGATCAGGTCCACACCGAAAATGTCTGATATGAGCACGACGACATTCTGTTTACCCTCAGCAGGAGGTTTGGGGTTAGACACGTAGGTTCGCAGACCATGTAGGACCTCGAATGATCCGAGGGGTTCACCTTGGTGGATGTCTGTGGATGGGCATGGTTCAGTAATAGTGACTAAGGCATCATAGTGAACGGACAGGCGATCGGAGATCCGGGGCTGGGCAAGGGGAAGCAGCTCGACTCACGACCGGTGATGCAGCATGGAGAGACGGTGGTTTGTTCTGACATATTGAATGATCTGTCGATGAGTTTTGTTGTGCTCTTCGGTGTCGGGAGATGGGAGATTGCTGGACAGTATTTATGGAATCAAATGGACAGGTGCAAGTGGTTGAATCGCAATCGCGACTGAAACCTTTCAAAGGCCGGCTCCTTGACGTCATACTTGGCTTGGTCACCAGGTTACAGTTTTTCATAGCCTGTCTACGGCACTGTGGAAACTTGCACAACGCTAGACACCTATGCATCCGGTACATATTCACATCACTATCACCAAACATTGAGCATTCATATACATAGATATCTCATTTCCCTTGCTGTATCTTCAATAGCTCATTGGAGAATTCGACCAGATAATAATCGGCGTCTGACCCCGTCAATGCGAGTCAGCCTCGTTCTCAAGACCACAAATAGTGGGAGTCTGGATTCGACTCACAAACTAGACCATGATCCATGATTTGCCGATCTGAAGCTGGATTTCCAACAATGGTAGAGTGCTGCAAAGCACAGGCGACTCATCAGCCTCAACTGTATGATGATACTAGGCTTTTGAACCCACCTGAAGTATAGTCTCCCATCCATCTTTTCCAAAATCGACTTCCCCATTTTCCTTCAGCGTAGCAGTGGGAGTCAGGCATTCTCTGACAGTATCCTGAACAAGTTTGATCGCTCGATTCAAGTATGCCTCTGCCGCAGCTTTGTCTGTGGGTAAGAGTAACTTGTATAACCAGATCATACCGACTGCTGTGATTGTAGCGGCAGAGGCGTCATAAGGACATGGCTTAGGAGCTTTGAAATCCCTAAGGCCATCAGAATGGTCAGTAACCAGGTTTAAGATAATATCTTGAGAGGACATACCATTCTGGAACACATGTAGGACCTAGAAACGAAATGAACACGTCTGTGAGTTTTCGAGCAGTATCAATGAAATCTTGTCTTCCTGTTCTCAGCGCTGTGACAGCCCAAAGTATTCATCAGTCATCTTATTCGATGAATATCAGAAGGGAAGCGCGAAGTCACTCGCCACATTGACCATACCCATATATAGCCCAAGCCTGACCTCTCGACCATACACTGTCATCGGCATAACCCTGTGCGGTCCTAAGCTCAATAGGTAATCCCGTCTTCTGATCAAAGTTGGCTACGTGATAGGTCGTATAGTCTTTTCGGACATGCGAGATGAGGGATTTTTCAGCTTGATGATTTGCTACATTCACATATCTTTCGTCCCCTGTTAGTTTTGTAGCTTCATACAAAAGATCGAGATTCATCTGTACGTCAGAATACCTTATCAGCAATTATCTGCATACTGAGGCGTGTGAAGGCGAAGAAGGACATACCATATTATCTATAATGACTAGATAATGTTCATCTTTCTTTTCTTCCGTATATTTATATCCGTCTTTGACATGTGTCATTGAATCCCAGCTCCTAATGCAGCCTGCCTATGGTACATCCCACCCTATATCAGCAATTGTAAACCTTTACACGGACCAAGATAATGCTGAACTCACAGATGGACTGTACCTATCCACCAGACTTTCCGCAGCATCAATCAAAACCTTCTTTGCCTCCTCATCGCCCGTCATAGCATAATCTCTGCACATATCGCGTTAGCGTCTTCCACGACTGCAATTGACATTGCTAAATCCCACTCACCTGCCATAGGAAAGCTGGAACCTAAACCCCTGATCATGATTCGGACTTGGTCTGGCTTGATACTTGAAGTCCGCTTGCCATCTCCTAGCTAGCTTGATTAACGCTTCTTTGGAGTAATGCTTGTCGATGGAAGAAGGGTCTAGGTCGGCACGATCAGCTAGGAGCCATAATGTACCAGGAAAGAACCCTTGTGTCCAAGCGGTTACATCTGTGTATGTGTTGAAGGATTAACAGGGTCAGTTAACACGATGTGCGATTGGAGATAAGGGAGGCTCGACATACTTTTTGAGCAGTGATAGTTGTTCGGTCCACCTGGTACTGTATATTCTGGGGTCCGACTTGGAGGTGGTCCCTAGAAGTATACCAAGGTCAGACCGTAACTTGCTTATGGACAAGACTTCCTCGTCACTTACATTAGGATCCGTATCGTACTTCTTAGCTACTCCTACGACTTTGACAGACAAAGCAGGATCGTAAAGTTCTGGTACAGCTTCAGTGAGGTTTGACATTATGATGGAGCAGAGTTGGCCTGTCTATAGGTTATCTGGAAGTTGGAAGGAGACCATGTATCACAGGAGTTTTGGGGATCTGTATGGCTACTGAAGAGTTGATGATTAACGTCTCCAGATATCTTGTTGTGTGACGGTCCGACTCCGTCACATGCGACGATACCACCGGCGCGGTCGAAGGACATTCCAGTCTCTTCGAGGATGACATCTGAACATGAATGATGCCCGGGCCGGACGAAGATAAGATCATCTGACATGCGAAAACGAGCTACAACTGTATAGAGTGAGTGTCCTTTCGGGAGTCAATAGCCCCGCGGGGTTTTAACCATGTCTCTCGCGTCATTGTGCTTGGCATTCCTACATGCAACATACCAATCTTTGAGCATACAATGCGATTGTTGATCCTTCGGTGCGGAAAACGTACCGATCAATCAACGCTAGTCCTCTTCATGAGCGGATGTGTTACTGCCAGCGTCATAACTCCTGCATCTATGTTGAGGGAGGTGTCTTGGGGCCAAGAGAACAACATGCAAACGTAGTGTAAAACTCAGGTTACAATCCGTGTGCCATCGACGTAAGATGGAGCGCCGGCCCCTTCTAATCTCTGTAGCTGAGTGTAAAGATCTCGCCAACATGCATATGCCAATGACAACAACATCAAAGAAAACTACATTCACTAATAGCTACTTCTGCTGCCCAGGCAATTTAGCTTGCAGGATTGAAGCAATAGTGAAGGCAACATGTCGACGCAAGACGATATTCTGAGCACTTAACATCTTGAAACGGTCCCAGACGGTACATTCGATGACGACAGACTGGAGGCTGATAGAGACCGCCATGAAGTCACCGGTGACGAGGCGAGGAACTAGGTTAATCCGTATTGTTTCATATCCGAAGCCGAGAGTAAGAGGATGAGAAGAAGAAATTTCCGCAGAAGGTGATTGATATAGCGAGATGACCATCCCACCGATTTTCGCTATTCGGTTCTTGCTGGGTGTCTTCGAAAGTCTTTTCGGTCCTGTACTGTTTTCCAGTAAGTGCTGAATAGCCAAAGGACCCACTCGAGATATCGGAAAAACAGACTGATCGGCGTGCCACTTTCATCAAATAGTTACTGTTCAATGGTATTTAAATGACGACGAACCTTTCGTCAATTCAGTCTGTAAGAAGCTTCATTCTCTACATTGAGCTATATATGTTGACATGACCTCTGGACACGATACAGGGCGATCCTTGCTGGGAAGTAGTCAAGTTATAATGAGTTTTTTTGGCGTAAGTTCTATCATCGATCACATACCCCAGCAGAGTTGACATAAATTCTCAATACGCCTTCTACCACCTTCAAAACGGACCAGGCAGTTTTCACAGCTGGCATTGGATCAATTTGACTGTATCTCTATTCTCGTTCTTTTCAGCAGGTAGGAGCTGGTTCAATACGCAGAATGATGGGTGCACTGAATGTGGCTAATACCCCTTTCCCAGTGATGACTCCTCTCTTCCGTCCGAACAGTCCCGCTAGAGCTCGATGGCTTACCAAAGAAGAGAAGACAGGGTAGTATACACGCTTTAAGTGATACGGAGATCCTTCTTAAGCTCCTCAATGCTGCCGTATCCTTTTTGACTATCTTCCCACCCTTCCAACCATCCCTTGGTCTTCAATCCCTCACTTTCGGAGAAAGGTAAAGCCCATACTCTTGTTGCGATCCATTTCTCCTCCTCCCCCGCCTTGAGCTCATGGAAAATGGTAGGTAACACCGTTCTTGGACTGATCAAGTTGGTATTCCCATCTACATCCTCCACACGCCCTTTACCACCCTGGACAGAGAGGAGATTAATTACTCCTGATACACCCTTTCTCGATACTGCCACCGCTGAAGTTTCAATGGAACTTCGTCCGGCTACTCCTTCTGCTGGTTTGCCGAGTACAGGTATACGTCTTTCTGATCCTTCTGGACCGAAATGCGAGTGAATGGCAAATCCCGAATCTGCCAATCGGAGATCACGATTGAACGAGGATGAGATGGAGATATGGTGGACTCGAGTGTGATATGGCGTTGAGGTCGTGGAAGGAGGTACGAGCCAGGTGGTTATTTTAACTTCGGCTGACCATCCGTACAAGTACGTCAGTATACAACTAACTGTACCGATTTCATCTGGTGAAAGAAAACAGATCGCTTACGCCAAGGAAACCATCTAGCTTTCAATACTCCTCTATCGCTAATTCCGAGATGTTCAACCTTGTATGGGACCTTCCATTTCAACCCCCCATCATCAGATAGAGCCAAGACGGAATCGGGTGAATGTTGAGCGAACATCAGTGCACCGGTGGGAACGGAAAATCCGAAGGAAGATGAATATGCGAATTTATTATATTTTTCTGCGGTTTGACGTAAGGGGAATGCGACGTTTCTGACAAAAAAAAAGGTTCCATTTGCCAGCTTTGAAAGATCGTTTCATATGTATGGCGATGCTTCACTCACGTCCCACCATTGAGAAGGTATGTATGCCCGGCTGAATGGATGAATATCTGCATCCAAGGTTTCACGGCTGTCCACGGCTTTTCCAGGAGCTCAGAGGGGTATTGTTCTTCCTCTGATGACCAAAATGGGTGTGATTCCGGTAAAGCGAGGATAAAGAATGATTTCAAAGCCCAGTAGGGTGATTGAGGAGAGTTATAATCCTGCAAGCCCAGCGCAAACAATAGTTAAATACCGCCAGAATATCCAACAACAGTAGGTAAGAATTAGCTTACCTCACTCATGAATAAAGAAGGGTATGCCCAACCTATAGTCAACGATCCATCTCGATTGAACACCTGAGGTTTCTGTGTGAACCACCTGATATTTCTCAGGATGATACCCTTGATCACACCCCATGTATACGGTTGAGGAAGCTAGCTCGTGAATCAGCCAATATACGACTCCGGTATGATAAAACAATGCTTACCTCAAGTCCATCATAAGCCACCGCAGCGAAGAACGAGCTTATGGCGAATCTATATGTCATACTTCTTCCAAAGGGTATCCCAGCTCCATCAGGTGCGAAAAGGTTAAGGACATTTGGTATATTCTCTTTAGCCCTCTGACGATACTTCTCTGCTCGTTCCGGATCAGCTAATTTGGGTGATCTCGAGGTGATAGCGGCGTATAATAAAGAGTAGAATGGGATGGCAAAGGAGGTAGCGTAATAGTCGTACGCCCCATTTGAGGGGTTTTGGGGACAGTCAGAAGGAAAGCCCTAAGATTATATGTGAAACAGTGTCAATATGGGAGCAAGGTGGAGATGCGATTTGTAAGCTGTACTGACATGTTCACCGTAGAATGATTCCATGAATTCTAATTCATCATCAATGGATTTCTGATCGTATTCCGCATCAACGGATTTAAGTCCGAGATTGACCAACACTCTGAAAACTGGATTTAAGAGTTGTCAGTCGATGATATCTAGTGAGTCAGGAATTATCGTGGACAGCTCACATCGCCAATTGTTTGTGGGGAAACCTCTACCATTACATCTAAGTAACCACGCATTAACTCTTTTCTTTGCTTCTGGGGACAATGGGTTCCAGAATGTATCGGGAGCTATAGCCAGTGAGATGCCCTATCAGGGATCATGTGATGTAAGCTAAACGATTTCAATGTGGATCCTTCGTCACTCACGATCGCAGCCATCTCAACGAATCTTTGATCCATATCCGTCGGGTCACCCCAATACTCATCCTCTCTCGAAGGGTCCGTACCAGCTTCTAAACCCTCTCTCCATTTCTTACCCAAGTCTTTCAACAACGGATGATCAGGATCAGACGCCATCAACGGTGCTAGTCCCCACAACGCTCTGGCATAACCTTCCATCTCTGCCGCGACAGAATCGAAATGCGTCCCTGTATGACCCAAGGATACCCTCGCACCACCCTCGGATTGGGCTTCCACCAAGGGGTGAAGCAGGTCGGAGAGAAGGCGAATAAGATCATCTCGACTTGCCACTGGATTGGATATGATCGATTTAGTTGAGTATGCGCCGGGTGATGGTCGGTTGAATAGGAAGATAGTGTAACATGCAGACAGCACGATACCGGAAGCACCTATAAGACCAATTGTGGGGGTGATTCGAGGCATACTGACAAGTAACGCCCTCAGTCGAGTTGAGGAAGATCCAAAAAAAGAATCGTCTGTACACAAAGATGTGTCTGCTTACTTACATATAATTTACTGATGCTCCTGCAGAGCTACCCGGGCCGACGCTCTTTTACATCGCACCTTGACCTCGGCGCAACGATAGTTCTGGGCTGGTTCCTCGACATCGGTCGGACCGGCACCGACTCGTCGATCACATGACGACAACATCACATGTTGACAACCGGGGGAGTTTCGCACTTGTCCGATGGAAACAATCCACTTTCATTCGAAGAAGAAATGCATGGGACAGACTACGCAGACCATTATTCAACCAGAAACCAAAAACCAAGAACCCAAGATAGATGTGTAATATAGGAGAAGAGAAGAAAATGGAGAGGAAAATCTCGATGGTGGATTGTTAGATGTACTTCAGAGCATTCGACCATTTATTTCTAGCCCAGGCAGTCCGCCCAACAAAGCGAGGGGGTGGAAAAGGGAAGTTCGATCATTGATTACGGTTCAACAGTAAATCTGTCGGATCGTTTGGGCACAGGGGCTTCAGTAGCTAAAGCCCTTCTCAGATCTGCAGCTTTCACTTGTCTTTTATCCATCTCAGGATCTTGTCTCTTCCTCCTGGTGAAAGTGGAATCGTAGTGATTTGTGCAAACTTGCAAGGGACATGAGGTACTTCCCTGAGTGTAAAGCGTTCCAGACTGGTCGGGCGTTCGTCAGTAAATTGTTCAATACAGACTGACTCAAAGCCCCGGGAAAGGTGTAAGACTCACGGTGGTGTAATAACAACTTCCGAAATCGTCGAATTCACATTCATAAGCCAATGAGTTGGCAGCTGAAATGGGAGTAGAAAAACATCTTCAGTTTTTGCTATTGATAATTGCGACACAATAGTTTACTTACTAGTTTGACCAGGTGGAGATTTGTAGATGGTAATTCGGTACAGATTTCCATCAGCAGATGGGCAAGTGTAAAGAGGTTCAGCTAAGTCATCAATTCCAAAGTCAGCTTAGCTTGATCCTCTATCATCCTATCTTGATCACTCACTCCATCCATCGTTGTTGGCTGCGACACCGGTCGAAGGAGCAGGTACAGCAGGTCCGCCAGGTGTTCTATAAGCGATATTGGCGAATTCTGGACAATCGGCACCAAGTCCTTGTCCATATCTCGTAAGACTCTGTGAGATGCGCAGTGGTTAGATTCTTGCAACTTGCATAGATATAACGTCGTTCACCTACCATGTGTACACCCCCCCCCTTATGGTCAGCACGGACCTCCAGCATGATATGACGTCCAAAATGTCAATTTATGCATGCATTTCAGTATCAAATCTAGTCAGACAGCATATCATCCCAATCTACAGGCTCTAGCCTATCTACTCGTGCTAGTCTTGAGTCGTATCGTCGCTTCCTTGCCGCTGTCTCGGCTTCTCCTTCTCTACTCATCTCCAACACCTCTTGAGACGATATGATGTGCGTACCTGTGTTCTCTACTGTGATTCCCTTCCTCTTTCGCTTGCTAGCCTTCTGTTGATCCCTGAGCTTCTCAACTTCATCCCTAGCTATCTCAAAATCTGCATATACCTTCTCAGAGCGCTCGGCATGGTCGATAAGGCTGTAGAATCGATTTTTGATTGGTGTATCGACATGTCGAGGGTATTGATCGATGAAATTACGGTTTTCGCTAGCGATGGTGCTAAGGGGGGTTCTTGAGAGTCGAGTAGGATCAGGAGGAGGTGTAGAAGGAGGTGTTTCGAAGGTAGTGAGAAGCATAGTAGGATTTAGGGGATAAATACCAGATTTTCGGAATCCTGTCTTGATATTGTGCATGGTGATACCATTCAAGCGAGCGGTTTGAAGAGTGGTTGCCCAGCTATCTCGAGGTACCCTTCCATGGCTGTAGGGAGCAATCCTGGTGATTTCCTTGGTCATTTGAGCCTTTAGAGGAGCGAAAACACCGACATCGAGAGGTTGAGTCTTATGAGACGAATGAGCAGGTAATAACATAAGGTCGATGTTATTCTCGATACAGCTAGCAATGAAGTCTGCCCTGCAGTGACTACCATGTCCATCAAGGATCAACAGACGACGATCTTCAGGTCGAGGGGGTTGGGTGTGAGGGATGAAGTGATTGTGTAACCAATCGAGACCGAGTGTGTTGTTTGTCCATCCCTTCTTGCTAGTACTCCAATACCAATCAACAAAAATGTCATGATGGCCACGGTCAATCAGGACGTCTAGTTGCCTATAGCGGCGGAAATTCGAGTCGCCGGAATTCCGATTGTTCCCTTTTGTGGTTCAGTGGTTACGACCGGCTACGTCTACCATTGTGACAGTATCGGGAATTCCGACGACTCGGAATTTCCGCCGGCTATATAGGCAACTAGACGTCCTGATTGACCGTGGCCATCATGACATCCACCATCATGTCACCAGAACCTCGACAACCGTCGTCTATTGGAGAAGTATCGAGGGATTTCGCCAAGATAGCTTTGTCAGGTTTGATGGTGATTATCAAGCTGTACGATAGAATTTCAAATATGTAGAGTAACGCTTTGTAAGCTAGTTTAGAATTGTAAGATATATAAGACAACTTGAAGCACAACAAAGAACTAGTCTCTCCAGTGATCTAGTTCTCTCGTTTTGTCTCGTTTATCTTCAAGTTGTTCAAGTAGCAGTGCTAATTGAATGAACTGAGTTAATCTACCTGCCCTTACTAGCTGCAACGTACCGCCCCTAGTAAGTTAGAGTCATAGTTCCTCTCGTCGAGACAAGACGAGTTGTATTAGAGAAGGCTTCTTGAATTAGAAGCTGATTATTAAACCAAGTTAGAATATAGAGTCCAACGCTACAAGGTAGGTTGACTCATATTAACAGGATGAAGGCCAAACACCTTTTTCTTCCGCTATACTGCGTATGGACCTTCGCTCTTTTGGAGGGAGATGTAGCTGAGAGGTGTAGATATCGACAGCTTCTTGGAGGGAGTCTTTTGATGCATCCATTGTTGAGATATGGGAGGTAGAAGGTCAACGATGATGGATTTGGTGAGGTGAAATGATGATCTTGACGCTGACGTGTCATGACCATAAGGGGGGGGTGTACATAAGGTAGGTGATTGACGTTACGCGAATCAGAGTCAACTTACGGGATAGTTCGCGCTGGCTGTATACGAACAGTAGTCGTCGGAGCCAGTACCATAGCTACCAAGACATCAGATGGTCAGACTGCCATTCGTAGTATCATATGGTGGTTGGTATGACAAAGCTTACTAGCAGAATTGGTAGATTGTCCAATCATCTCTGGTCGAACCTATACCATTTCTGACTTCGACTTTGGTCAATGCGATGCCGGATTTAGTGGTTGCTCCGCCTAATGATTATAACAAACAGAGCAACGTCAATGACCAGGATCTTGCAGGTATATAGTTGCTGCGGTCATACCGTCAGATCACACTTACACTTGTCTTGGTAATAAGTTTCAGGTTCTTCAATGTCCGAACAAGGGTATTCCGTATTTCCATCACGACTGGTAACATATGTCACACCTGCTTGAGCGACAACTTGTCGAACAGCGAAGGCTGACATCAGTACCGTTAAGAAAGCAGTAGAGAGCATATTGAGGATGGGTTGATTGATTTTTACAATGTCGTTCCGAGAACAGGATTGGAAGTGGATCATGGTGTGGACATCAATTCGTACCTCATTCCTTATATGATCTTCTCAACAGTGGATCATCATATCGGAGGACAGTTCATTTGTTTACATCGTTCGGAATCATGTCTTGAGCCGATGAGGCTTCTCAGGGTTCTTCCCAACCATTGAGATGTTGAAGGAATGTTCAAGTCTTTCCATTCGAACCTGTTTACGACATTGTGGGATTCAGCCTAAAAACAAGGTTAAACAATAGCCAACGCTCAGTCGAGAAGTGGTATGTTGGGGAGCTGAGCGACTCTGCGAAAGGTCTGAACAGCTACAGCGTATAGTCTATACCGACAGTACGTGTTGATCAGGAATGGTGTACCATCGGTTGGGAAGATTAAGATTAAAAGCCATAAAATCGGTTGTCACCTTTTGGCTTATGGCACATCTCAATTGTTTATTTGTGCAAATCAGGCACGTCGGCTACCAGAACATCAAAACACCAAATCGCACGTCGGGGAAACGTGGAATCTATGTGTCACGTGATATTTAGCCACATGGTGTGCGCGAGGGTTGCGCTCGGTCGAGGTGCAGTGAATGATGTCGTTGTGGATGGGGGAATGCCTGTGGGAGAACAACACATCCACACATAGACATGGACATAGACATCCACAATCTAGACCAGTAATAAGCTCACCATCACATCACAGCATAGCAATAGCACACAAAAGCAGTGGCGAGGTCGTGTCAATCTCCTACTTTACACGCTCTTGTAGAAACTTTAATCGACGGTCACATCAACGTCGACATCCAGATCAATATCGCTTGTTACCTCGGTCGACTATACCGTCAACTTATAGGACACATCGCACAGCAGGCGCTCTTTCTCATACTCGATCATACATTAGCAGGCTTTGTCACATACGCAAGTAGTTAGACTTGTCAAGAGTAAAACACGAACTGGCAGAATCTGGTCTTTCTATCAACCCTACCTCGTTTTTCGTTCACCTCACCAAAATCTCTCTCATCGCTGTTCATCACACTGACAACGACTTTCCAAAACAATCGTTAAACCTTACTGTTCTTTCCAGAATGACCGCCATCCCCATACCGTTACCTTTCGATAAAGGTAGAGAGAGGGAAAGGGAACTTCCTCCTCATCTTAATTCATTCTATAATCCTTCTTCCTCATCGTCTTCTTCTCCAGCAGCTTCCACTTCGTCCACTCCTATTCCCTATCCTCCCTCTGTACAGCCATCAAAACTCAGTGATCGACAACCCCTCGGAGGGTCTGAAGAGAACGATAACGATATCGGAGATCCATCAGCTGGACAGGACGAAGAAGAGAATATCTTTAGGGATATGAGCTGGGAAGAAATTCTGGAAGACCTTAATGCGAGGTTTCTGATCAATTTACCAAGGGAGGAGATGAGTTTGGTGAGAGTTTATTGGCAAGCTGAACAAGCGTGAGTGTAAACATCACCTCGTAGACCATCGCAACTTATACCACGTTTGTTGATGTCACTTTCGATTGATAGTCATTGGTTCTACGAAGATTACCTTCGACCTCTAAACCCATTGCTCCCCTCACTAAGTCAACGGAACTTCACTCGAATCATCATTGAATCTTCGCCTCTATACGCTTCACTCATGGCACAAGCAGGAGTTAGTTATGATCAGGTATGGGAAGAATACTGTAGTGACAAGAGGATGGTACCTTGTTGCGGAGGTATCTTGATAAATAAGGACGGGGACAAGGTGAGTCTCACGCGACTTTCAGATGGAAGACCCCGAGAGAAGCTCATTGCTATGTTTCTTGCCCCATACTAGTGCTTGATGGTTAGAGGCTACAAGTCAAGTGCAGGATGGAGTTTCCCAAGAGGTAAAATAAACCTTGAAGAATCCGAGGAAGCTTGTGCTATCAGAGAGGTAAGCTTGAAATACTCGTGAGCTCAATGCACAGCTAATGCCATTGATATGTTTGATCTCCAGGTGGAAGAGGAAACCGGTTTCGATCTGACAGGCTGGATACATCCTACAGACAAGATCAAAACGCACATAAACGCTCAGGAGGTAACGATGTTCATCGTCAAAGGCATCGATGAGAATACAGTATTCAAGACCCAGACTAGAAATGAGATCGGCGTAAGTGGACCGACTGAGTCTTTGGAGATTCGATCATTGACGCTGACGTCTGATCGGATCCTTGTAGGCCATTGAATGGGTAAGATTGGCAGATCTCCCGACATGGATTTCCAAGAAAGGTCCCAGAAAGACGGGTGGTAGTGGTCAAAAGAAGTTTTACAATGTTACCCCTTTCGTAAAGTGAGTACGGTATCATCCCAGATGACCTAGACTCGAGAGTGACTTTCGGTGGTAGTCCCCTTAAGCACTGGCTCAAAGGTCACGGCATTGATCCGTACATCAAACCCAAGAAAAAGTCACAAACCAGTGCCCCGTATCGCGACCTTCAACCTTACCAATTCGAATCCCCTTCTCCCCAACCTGCCTCCTCTGTCCCATCTCGTGGCTCTTCTGCCCTCGATCACCTCTTCGCTCGATTCATACACAAGCAAGAGGAAGAGCTATATGCTCCCAATCAGCAAGCGATCGTCGGAAGTGATAACAAGGCCGGTTTGGAAAGACTATTTGGTAATTTGAACGTGCTCAAGGAAGAAGAGGAGTCAGTACCGCATAGACACGATGGAATAAGCGATCAAGAGAGACAGAAGAAGGAGGATAATGAACTTGCACGATTGCTTGGAGGAGTTGGTATCGCTCAGACACCGACACCTGAACCACCCAGACCTACAGCTTCCACACAAAAACAAAGCAATTTGCTCGCTATGCTCAATACTCGACCTCCTGCATCGAATCCCTACGCTCATACACACCAAGTCCAACCACCAACCAGCCCTGCTAAGCCCCATCAAGCGAAATTATTATCGATGATATCTCATCAACCCGCTGCCATCACTAACAATCAAATTGCCCCCAAACCCATGTCCTTACCTACTTCTCCCCGGCCTGCGAGCCCGACAGAAGATGCACAACGCCAAGCCAAAGCTCGTGCTCTTCTCGATATGACCATTGCTGGAATAGGTATTGATGTGCCTGCCAACACGGCTCATCAGATGAATCACGTCGACACTTCTCATTCTGAGTACCTTCCACCTCTGCCTCAGCCTGGTTCTGCTGGACGAAGCAGTGAAACCAGCGGCAGTAGTGGAACCAGAATCACTCCACCAGGTCAAGGGTATATGCCACCACTTCATCAACCTCCTCCCTCTACCTATACCCATAATCAAGGATATCGTCCGAATACCCAGCCTCCCAGTGCAGGTCATGCTCCACCCAGACCACCTGCTGGGCCCATGACCCATCCTTCCGGCGGATATGGCGGAAGTCCTAATAAATCTTCTCAGCCACCTCCCCCACCGCCCTACGAGGCAGCTTCTCACCCTCAAGTCCGCAGTGCTACGCTCGACTATCCTACTTACGGCGGGACTGTCAATCCTGGATACGATCAGCGATCTGTGCCTCCGCCAGGTATGCATATGAACATGTATCAAAGTGGAATCAATCCCGCTCGTCCTCCTGGTGTCACCAACCTGCAGAACTCCCAGTCTTTTCGACCCAATTCTAATCCTCTACCTGGTCCTGGGAACTATGGTGTTAATTACGGTAATGGACCTCATCCACCGCCTCATCATCTACCCCCGGGTGGATTTGTCCCTTCTGGTGGTCCTCCTCATGCAAATTACCCTAATCATAATCAAGCTTATCAACCCCGACCTCCTCCATTGGGAGTCGGAGTGAATGGGCCCCTCAATCAACTGAATCAAGGTGGATATCAACCTCCTTTCCCACCTCAACATTCTCTACCACCCCAAATACCCTCAGTGCAATACACCAACATCCCAAGAGGCAGTCCACCCAAATCTCAAAACTTGAGTAATCCGAATGTCTTCCATCCTGTTCCTAGGCCACCGCAAGGTCAGGGCGCAGCGTTGTTGGCTATGATCAACAATGGGAATAACCCAGGGAGGCGATTGTGATTAGTTCTTCGTTTTACCCACTCGTATTTGGTTGAAGTGAATTGCATACTGTAACGAGGGTATATACCGATTGAGATGGAATCGATTGTGGATGCTAGAACGTAAATGTGAAGGGTGAATCAACGAGATGAGCAACCGTACTTTTTGGTGGGTAATGCCACAGGTCATGTCCAGTGCATAACACGGTGAAAAGATAATGGGCTCTTAGGGAAAGCGATCTCTCGTATGAATGGAATGATGAACGCTTACTTTCACTCACGCTTCGATGTGCTGAAATCCCTGACGAACCTTCGCACATCATAAAAGGCTAGCTAGGCATAAGACCCTACCAGAAAGGCTGTACTGAGCAAACGAGCGATAAGCATCAATAAAGGATGGATGTCCGACGATCGCGATGACCATCTGACCGCAAGAGTTGCTTGGAGGCTTGTGCAGTACTGTACTGACGCCTTCCGAGGATTATCATTCCACTCAGGGAAGGACAACCGAATGTAACAACTGGATTCATTACAGTATCGATCAATGAGTATTTGGAGAATTATACACAATATCTGGAAGGATGAAGGCAGGCTTTGGATACAGCTTTTGCGATGGATGCAGCGTCAGAAGGCGCATATCAATAGGGAACAAGAAGAAGATGAATCCATTGGCGAAGAGCACGTTACAAGCCCATCACTGATATGCTAGACAGCTTCATTTAGTGCGCTCTTCTGGGAGATAATTCGACCGTTAAGACTGACCTAGGACGCGAGGATGGTCTCCTGTATCTCACAGATATGAGTTGAAGTAAAGATTTCGAATGAATGCATGGAGAGAGGCTAGATTACGATACGAAAGGACACGAAATGAACCTGTAGTAATTAATCATGAGCTACCAAAGGAGAAATGAGCGAAACGAATGTTGATCTTGGCCTTCTTTGTTATGAAGAAGACTGCCGTTCTTATGCATCACTTGACATTTGAACAGAAAAGTCCGGTCCATATTTATAAGCCAAAGCGGCACTTCCAGCAAGTACGGTAGCTGCAGCAGCCGTATGAACCACCTGGGATCGTCTAGTTCTCATCTCTGGTAATGTGAAATTATCAGCTAGCTTCTTGTTAGCATCGATGAGAGTGCTGATAGCGCTGCTAGTAGTGGACTTGAGGGAATTGGTGGTCTGCCCGACGGAGGAGATGATACTTTGCGAATCGGCCGGTTCATCAGTTCGTTCTTCCCGGCTGATTAGCTTCCTGTGAGCTACTCGTGGATGTATGCTCGAAATTCTCCATTGTGTTTGTAGGAGAATGAGATGAAAGTCAGTGAAACAAGAATGAGTGACTGAGATAGGTAATGCAGGGAAACACTTGAGGGTTTGAGGAGAAAGATTTTTATAGCACTCATATGTAGTTCAATTTGGCAAATCGAATTGAGGGTTTCTCATGATGCAATTTGTCTAAAAGTTCTTTTGACCCTACACGTAACCCTTCTCGTGCGATTCACTGACTTTATGAACCTGTCACCAATCTGTTACTCGTTCTTTTGATCCGACCGGAACATGAAGAACATCTTTAGGTCAGCTACATGAAAGGAGCGGGAAGCAACTGTTCGAATGAGGCATAGCAAGTGTATCCAACACACTTTGACTGATCGACCCAACGGTACTTGGCGAAAATCAGATATACTTGATGATGATCAACAACAGGCTTGATATCTTATGATCTGTTTGATGATTGCACTCGAATACCCGGAGCAGTTCACATTTGAGCAAGACCTTATCGTGATCGTTATCAGCTCGGACCGGATTTTCACCGAGTGCGGAATGCCGCGGGCTTCTTTCGCGTCAATGATCATCAATAACCGTCGCTTCTATCGACGACATGAACACATGCCATGTTCTGTCTAGGTGGGTGCATATCCATGTATCGTGCTGTGTGCTGCTCAGTAAATAATCCCAGAGAGAAGGAATCTATCATCATTCTCAATTTATGCTTGGATCTTATACAACCTTAAAAACAGTAATCAAACGAACTCAATCAATCAGTCACCCACGATGTCTCTTTCGCCCTTTAAGTGAGACATCCTTCAGAGTCCTAACGGGACCGAATGCAAAGCTGAGGTTCCGGTGCTCATGATCTATATCCAGAGTCTTGCTCTTCGACTGTTATGGGGTAAGCCTTTAGATCCCTGTCTGAATCATTCCTCCCCCTTCCAGCTGATCTGGTGTGAACTAATCTATTGCTGGGATGACAGACTCTCATTGTGAGCTTCACCTTTTTCAAATCATCACATTTGCCCGCATGATGAACCTGACTCAGAGTACATGGTAGGAATGGGAGACGGGGATGCTAGAAAACCTTAAACCTCTCCTCGATCAACCATCCGCACCTAGCAGAGATAGATTATTTGAAGTGCTAGGTCCCATCGAAAACAGGATCCAAGATGAACAACCCAAAATGCTCTATTCGGAATTGTAAGTTGTCCCATGGTTTGATTAGGCCAAGCTCATAAGCTGGTTGAGAGTGTATGTGACATTGACAGTATGGTACGTAGACTCATTAAAGTATATCTCGAGACTGCTGAGAAACTAAATCTCAAGTCGGATGAAGGTGGGTCTAGGTTGTAAAAAGCAAACAGGAGAACTAAAGAGAGGGTTCGAGGTTGACGAGGTGATGTTATCCTCACGCTGTAGCTCAAGCCAAAGCTTTCGGGAACTCCATCCCTGCATGGCCCGCTTTCCCAGATTCGGCAGAGGCGCTGAAGAAGCTTTCGGATGCGGGACTGAAATTAGTCATCCTGTCTAATGTCGACAACAAGAGTTTTGATGGGTGTGTGTCATATTCACTTACCACTATTGGAGCGATGTAATTTTTACTGATTCTGACTGGGTGATAGATCGAAGAAGAAGTTGGAGAAAGGGTTTACATTTGATGCTATCTACACAGCCGAGAAGAGTGAGTATCACAAACCCCAAGCTTCGCTACATATCGGCCATGGGACATATCCCATACTACATCTCTCACACTATCCTAATATTGTACTAGATGTACAATAAGAAAGAAACTTAAGCTAAATCTCATCTTAAACATGTTAGTCGGATCATACAAACCCTCTTTACGAAATTTCGAATACGCCATAGAGAACATCAAGAAAGATTTCGGATTAGAGAAAGAGGATATCTTGATAGTGGCTAATTCCAAATACCATGATGTTCAACCGTGAGTTATAGAATTCCCTCGTGAGATCCTTTATGGTGTATTCATTCCTGCTTACGATGTGTTGTTTCATTGTGCATAGTGGTCACAAGAAAGGCATCAAATCAGCTTGGATTGATAGAGAGAGAGCTTTCATGGGTGTATCAGCTTATAAGGATGTTATACCCGATTATCAATATCCAAGTATGATGGAATTCGCAAATGCCATCATCAAGGATAAATCCTAGATGGTTGACCATACTGTGAACCATGTACACGGTATGTAACAAGGAAAGAAAAGGAAATGATGATGGAATCTATGTAGATATGTATGAAAAATAAATGAATTAAAAAAATGTTTGATAAGACATATAAAGAGTCTGTAGCGTTTCATCTTGATGACGATCATCTCTTCATAAGTTATTGGACGTCCTTTCCTTTCATGAATATATATAAAGGCTTGAAAGATCAAAGGTAGGAACCGAAAATATCGATATTCCAATTTATCAAGAGGTGAATGATTGAGTTCATCAAGTTTCATTGAGGGGAATCTCACACTTGAATTGGTAAATCCCTTATCTGGTCAACTACTAACACGAGATAGATCACGAAGATCAAAGTAAAAGAAGACTGCAATCAAGAACGATCGGACTTTTATACCAAGATGTCAAAAGCCCCTCAGATGCCTTCAGAGGTCAATATCCTCAAAACCAAAGCTGCCAATAAGAAAGGACCTGGATCACTGGATGTAGAGACCGTATGGCCCAAACCGGAATTTGTGAGTTTAATCGCATCATAGTCGCTGAAGGAGAACTGATTTGTGGTCGGCCATGACTGTCGGCCAAAGGGTCCAAGTACGACGATAGACAATATAACGAAAGAAGGTAAAACAGTGACTGAATTTATCGTTCCCGCTGGATCGATGTTTACCTTGGGTGCTGCTTTACCAAAGTGAGTCATGACAACCCCTACCAGATTGGCGGAACCCTTCGCGAGATGTGATGTACAGGCTGAATATTGGTTCCGATATCCTTTAGTCATACAGTATTGAAATGGGGTGCATATTTCCCTCCTGGTACGATGGTCAGTAGACCTTCCCTCATTTACCACAGGCTGAGCATGATGCTGATTGCTGGTTGTACTGCACAGTTTCCAGATGGTGTGTTAGTACCCATACACGCAAGGATGGTTTCCGTCCAACCTCTTAAAACAGTAGTACCACCCCCAGCACCGTCAGAACCAGTGTGTATCATCATGTAGCCTCAATTCCTATCAGCCATATTAGCAGTACCCTAATCCTCGGCGAGTTCGAATTTACCGATTCTCGAATCATTTGTCGTGACTTATGAGCTGAATGCATCAGATATGTTGATACTGGACCTTACTTCCTGGTGTCACAGACACAACAGGTTCCAAGCTCGGCGGAGTGTTTGCTGGAGATGGGTTTTCGCTCTTCTTCCGTGATGAGAAACCGGTTGCGTACTATATTAATCCGATTAGTCCCTAACTCTATCGTTGTCGTGGGAGGATTCGACTCACCCGCTCCCTAAATCCATGATGCCCAGGTAGATGTTCGGGTTGGTTTCTCAGGTCAAATTCCTCATGATCCTCAAATGTGGGTGGTGGCCCATCATCTTGAGCAGTTTTCTCCATTGTTATTAGCTAGTACATCGGTCAAGACGATCAGTCACGTCATCTACGGATTGAGCGAGACAGACTCACCCTTCTTCCCCATTTACCAAAATCTTGTACACTCCCTTCATCGACTTTAAGCTCTTTCATACCCTCCACAACAGGTACATCCACTTCTTGGTAATCTTCGTTTACTGTCGGCAAAAAGAACACCAATCTGCCTCCCGGGACTAAGAGCCATCTTGCTAATTGTACCAGATCCAAGGTCAGGTTGGCAAGTTCATAAGGTCTAGATGGTGGCAGGTAACCTGGAAGTCTATGTGTACATGCTATCATCAGCCAGGTGAGTGAATCGCGCCTGTACACGCTGAGAAAGAATGGGGTACCCACTGGTGTGAATATCTTCCATCGGGAAACATGTATGGCTCATCTCTCAATGGCTTTCCACCTTCTTTACGACCCAGACGTTTCGCTCCTGCCCTCACACCGTCTACAGCGCGATCATGTGATCAGCTCTCGATTCGAAATACGGTGAAATTCTGCCAGAAATCTGAGATACTATTCACTCACAAGGTGGATCCGTTATAATAGCATCTACCCATCCGCCTCTACGTATAGGACTCTTCGTCACATCATATGTCAGACAATCCAAGAAAAGGTCTTCTGTACCATATTGAGCTGCTGCTCGAAGAATACCAGGTTTGACTTCTTTTCCTTTCGCTATGCGATGATAGAATACCGAATTATTAGTATCGTGAATGCTGCACACTTTCCAATTTCAGCAGACAAGGGATCTGACTTACATTTCCCTCGTATCTGTCTACCGTCAATATCACTTCCCATGACATACGCACCCCAGTGGGCAGACGCATAAAGCATCGAACCTGTTCCGACGAACGGGTCATAGACGATTTTACCTGGTGCAGGCTATACAATTGAATCCAACGATACCGTCAGTGCTCAATATTTATAATGTTATCTGAGCTTGTGGGAAAATAAGGACTTACCAAAGCTTGACCAGCCATTAGGAAACCCATATGCGAATCCATTGAGGTATTTCCATAGTACGCTCGAGCTTTCACGTCGTGCTTGGTAGGTAATAATCTACCTTTACCGAATCCCACCTGATAGCCAAACCAGCTGTGAGTCAACCCAAGATGCCTTATCACTGTGTATGACATGACAATGATAACTCACTCGTCGTCCGAAATAGACATGTTGGAATTTGCCATCTCTTTTGTACCTAGCTTCACTCGTATGGGCAATTTCGAAGTCATCTGATAACCATGGCTATCGACATCAACCTTGATCTCACCACGAGAAAAAAGGATACTCACAATCTTCATATATGACAAATTCCACTTCTGGATCTTTCATCTGAATCTTACCTTTCAAATCGGTATAAGCGAAACTTTCAACTGTTTCGCTGATAACAGACAAAACAACCAAATCAGTGTTACAACCTAGGTCACATAATGGTAAGACCCACGTTGTTCTAGATTCTACGACTCTATGATTAGCCCCTTCCAGCGTAAACTTGAAACTCGCATATTCATATGGTTCCAACACCCTGAGGTTCCCTCGCATTTGATCGTGTAGCTCGGAGTAGGTCTTTCCTTCGGCATACAGCTCACTCGCGGATCTACAACCAGCATAAGCTTCGTGGTTCACCCAAAGGAGATGATCATCAGTCGAGCTTACAAGACCAGAGTATCTCGTTCTAGGATATGATGTACATCTTCTTCCTTTTCCAGCTCAACGATCAATATCCCCCTGTACTTGTCTTTGGAGATGAACCGTATAGGAAAGTTGAAGACCTGCGATATTGACAGGAGAGAAGGTATTCGGAATGACTTGTGTTCTAGAGAGATACGGAGGATGTACTGGGGCATGATGACATATATGAGTGGTCTACTGGTCTGTCTGATCGATTGAATTTGGGAATGTCGAATGGATGGATGCTTTTGATGTTTTTGGTCTGTTTTCAACTTTCAACTTTTCTTCATGTCAGTCGAGTAACTTTATCAATCAGGGTATAGGATCAACAGTGGGGTCTCCACACGCTTGGACCACCGTGGGAAAATATCCAACAAGGATTGTCGATATCGAGCATCGTCATTGATGAAAACAAAGAATAATCTTAATGGTCCAAATGGGATGTCTTCCTCTCAGTCTCCTTTTCGACACAAGTCAGGATGACAGCTCAACCTCTAGAAGGTCTCATGCAGAAGAACGGCGAATCATCAACATCTCACGGGGTCTACCTCCCCACCGACCCTGCTCCACCCCGACCATGTCTTACAACCGACTCTGCAGTCGCTCAATGGCATACCTCGCCTGGATTCCAGGCGTTCTGGGGATGGATCAAGAGACGCTCTGAGAGGATCAAGGGGAAGAATATCTTAAGAGGAAGATATGAGGGGGAAAGCCAGGTCAGCTCTCTGATTCTGCTTCAAGTTCCAGTCGGATTTATGTAGTTGATCTGTGTGTATGGTTTCCCCAGGGCATCAAAATCCTGATGGACATGTTAGATCAGATGATGGACTGGGTAGAGGAAGTACCGATCCAGCCTCAGAGTAATCAAAGGTTTGGTAATTTGGCTTTCCGAAGCTATATCAAACTGGTTGAAGAGGTAAGCTAAGTTTTGTACGTTGTATTTCACAGAAGAAGCTCACACATATGTTTCCACAATAGCGATTACCTTCACTCTTCAGCTCTCCTGATATGCCCTCTACACTACCTCCCCAGATACTACCTCTCTTACTGGAATCACATGCTTTCGGTCATCCAGTCAGAATAGATTATGGGACAGGGCATGAGCTAGCATTTGTCATGGCTTTATACACCTGCGTGATATCTGGATGGATAGGCGGTGAAGGGGAGAAAGAGGAAGAGGAGGATGAACTGATATTGAGGGTATTTGCAAGGTAAGTGAGAAGAAAGGAAAGAAATGATTGGGTCGCACGGGGACATAGGATATGAGTATGACTGACATCCCATCCGTAGATACCTTGATTTGACAACATTGCTTCAAAAGACCTATAGGTTAGAACCAGCTGGTTCACACGGTGTATGGGGATTAGACGATTATTGTTTCTTACCGTAAGTCAATTTAATCATACATTCCAAGAATTATGGAAAAATGTATACCATTATCATGAGCTTGCTAATTTCCCTGATTATTCTGCTTGTATTCAGGTATTTATTCGGATCAGCTCAACTATTAGGTAAGTCCAGTCCTCCTTTTTTTCTCGCACAGAACACCTTCTACGATAGCTCGTTGCTGATCGTTGATGTATACTTTTGTGTGTAGACGGCTCCCTCACGCCCACTCAGTCCCTATCCCTCGCCTCCACGTACCAATCCCCCTCAGAGATCAAAGATTTCTACACCCTCTCTTTATACCATCTCTCCCTCTTCAAATCCGGTGCGGCCTTCTCCGAGCATTCACCTTTACTCTGGTCTCTCTCCCTGATGAAAGATTGGGTAAAGATCCACGGTGGGCTAAGAAAGATGTTCATGGCTGAAGTGGTGGGTAAGAAGGTCGTCGTCCAAGGTTTATGGATTGGAGGATGGTTATGGGGTGATGATTTACCTGAATCAACTCAAAGGGATGATGTTGTCTCGACTGGAATAGGAGGAAGAGCATGTTTGGATGGGAGTACAAAAGCTCCCTGGGCTAGGTGATATTCATTTGTTGTAGAAATACAAAGTGTATATAAAAATGCATGGTATATTTTGATAGAATCAAATCACAATTTCCCTTCTTTGATACGAATTAGGCATACGATGTTATACCATCATACTTTTTATCAGCTCTATCACCTCCTCAAGCTTCTCTTTATACTGCTCGCTTGTCCATTCAATCCCAGTCAAGATCTCCTCCAACTCATCAGGGAGCTCATCATACGTAGAAGAAAGTTTGAGATACAGCTCTTCGGATGTTATCGCTCGTATCTATAACGTCCAGTAGAGTGGTCAGCTAATTGACCTTTGAAATACAACCGAAAAAAGACAAACGCACTCTAGGGAATTTATGACCTAAAAACAAGCTCAGCCACTCTGCAGATCCCCTCTTTAGGTTGGCAGGTAGAGTACTTGAGAGACACGATGTTACTCTGACATGATAACATGACATAACATCAGTCATCGAATCAAGCATATCGGAACCGTCAAGGATGATGAAAGTCACTAACACTCTCATACAAGTCGTTATCCTCTCTATAGATTTGATATTCGGTATGCCTTTACATGCGATTGACAGGATATCGTTACACCTGAAAAGAGAGATCCCAATTTAGCAATTGCAGATCGAATGAGATTCAAGTTGATTACATATCAACCTCACAATAGTTCCTCAGTGTCATTTCCATTCTCGTATAAAACGTCCAACACACCATTCTCAAATAGCTTCCATAGAGTTTGTAGAGTGGGTATGAATATCCTGTTGGAAGTAAAATTCTTTTCAAGTAACTCCAGTAGATCTCCTAACACTGAGGCTATCGAGTTGGGATGTTGGGTCAAGTACGATAAAAGAGGTTGGAATGCTGCATTTGCCTAGATGTATCATCAGATGTACGTGAGCTTATCACCCTATATTTGCCTGTCATTGTGACAAGTGAAGCTCACAAGAGTGATCACTTGACTTCCCACGGTGAGGACCAGGCCCGCTATCAACTGTTTCCTATATTTCGCTACAAGGATAGACATGGATGAGGCGAACCATTCTTTCTGATTTACATATCGGAAACCGTCGTTACTTTCGATAAAAGGAAAAGTTCGTGTCAGCATGATCACGATAACCTCACTCAGTGAGCGTAATAGACGATGGTACAAAACTCGAATTCAGTGCAGCAAAAGAAGCAGGAGTTGGCGTGATGAGATCACTCACTCCAATTGACGCAGGTCCACTTTCATACCACCCATTCCCTCCCATTCCCAACCGGCTTCTCTAAGCTTAGCCAATGTCCTCGCGGCCTCCCCTCTCACAGACTCAAGTTTTTCTACGCCCTGCTTGATGATACCTCCTATCAGATCATCGAATGCCTTCTCAGAGACTAGATTCAACTGTGAATCAAGAGTAGAAAGTACATTTCCTATCGATATGAGGGATTGGACTCTGACCCAGGAACCGACATCCCCTCTTTGATCCGTGGTGTAGTCCCCCAAACCTTGTAAGAAGCTTTGTAGAATCGAAGTAAGTTGAGTAGGTGTCACTGTGTCAGATGATACTATATGAGCTATACATCATCGTTGATATCATACCGGAGCTATACTTGCCTATCATACCCCCATCTACTCTTTGTATAGCTATATCACCTAAAGATCGGACCGCCGCTCTGCGCGATTCGATATCGATCTTCTCGGGCTTGTCCAACAACTCCAAAAGAGTTTTGATCGCTTTATCCGTCAAAGGTGAGGGTGTTGGAGGGTACTTGATGTGCCCCAGTGCTAATGACGCAGCCTGCCTGGATGCGATCCTAGACGACTTCAGATCCGATATCAACCTGATTGGGATGATCAGCTATAGTGTAGCAGCAAAAAGGGGTGACCGGCAGCTCACTTGCTGACATCCTTTTCTGATGACCTCAATTCACTCAGTTTCCCATACACCCTAGCGACAGACTCGTGTACTTCCGATTCTCGACGTTTCATCGATAGTTCTAGGTGCTTGTCCAATACTGATTGAGTCGAGGGGCTCGTTATTATGCTTTGGTTCAGTATCACGACGAGTAAGGAGCACACGGAAGAAAATATGTCGGCCGCTTGGGACGATACAAAGGAAGCTGGTCGGATTTTCGAGAGCGCGTCGAAGATCTGACATGAGTACAAACATCAGTTACTATCTCGTAGTCGGTCTGTTCGACTGACCGTTTGTCGCCGCTGATCACTCTCATGGAATGTCTCTGCGATCTGAGTCAGGGCCGACAAAGCACCATGGACGTTGACCGAGTCCAAGGAAGGTAATTGTTTGATCTATGTCATGGATTGGTAAGCTACATAACCTTGGAAAGCGAAATTAAGCTTACCTCTCGATCTAGCGAATCCTGAACATCGACTTCATTACCAAGTTTCAGAATACTGTGTAACGCCTGAGCCCCTTGTATCCGCATATTGGTATCCCAATGCCGCAGAGTGATATGATGGAGATGTTCTCGCATCTTATCTCGATATACTTTATGTCTATCTCATAGATCAGCTTTGAGCCGCTATGTAACTCGGAAGAAGGTCAAGCCCACATAGCTACAGCCGGAGCGGCGATTGTGAAAGCCATTCTTCGCACGCTAACAGAATAGAAATCCGTTTTACCCAAAACATCAATTCCTTCTGGATACAGACCCTGAATTTATACGTATGAGCTTGATTCCTGATCCTGCATCATGAAGGATACAGCTCACCAGTCTCCCCACACCTTCCTGGAACGCGGCGCTCGCTGCTCTCCTCACTCCCACTTCCCTATCAAACAGTGCCACACAGATCAAACTGGTAGCCATATCTTCAGCATGGGCTTTGACCATATCCGGTGGACAGGCTCGTGACAATGACCAGAGTAGGTAAGACGCTGCGTCTCGAACATTCGCTCCTATCGAATGTGACGCTCGACGAAGATCGAACGTTAGTGCCTACAATCGCGAACGCTGATCAGCTGGATTTGATCTATATGCAAAACCTTAACTGACCTTTACGACCCATTTGACTGCATTTCCAATCTGATCCTCCTCTTTGATCAAACCCCTTCTGGCCATTTCAGCCAAAGCCAGACATACGCCATGCCATCTCGCTTCTCCCCGAGTAGTCTCCACTCCTCCGAATCCCATCGTACCGCCCGTACCTGACGATCCTCCTGGATCAATCACCGTTCCGAACGAAGTAAGAATGGCTGGTTCCTCCTCTGTACCGGAGAAGAGGTCTATGACAGCTTCCACTATCTGAGAAGAGAATGATAGGGGAAGTAGGGATGCCAGTCGAGCCAGGTACTTGGCCGAAGAATAACGGACGATCGTATCCTTCATTATGGTTCAATCAGTTAGGCTGTTCAGACATTGCGGTAAACAATACAACTCACTTTGTCAGATAAACCGCCCATGAGATCATCTAGCCATTCTTCCAAACCATCCGGTAAATCTGGATCTGAATCATTTTCACCGTCTAGAAGGATTGACACAATCAGTATGACTATTATGATGGAGATCCGCAATAAGGGATGAAGCCTTACCAGACATACTTTTCCTGATCTTCGCTAACCATAACCTGCCTTTAGCTTTCACAGCCAGCTTCCGTATCAATCCTGATCCAGCTGCAGTTCTCGACCCTTGTAAATGGGGTAATAAGTGGTCTTCCAAAAATCCTTCCAGAGCAGGTAGATAGTCGGGTTCAAGTAAAGAAGGCAATAAAGCCATAAATTCCAAAAGGGAAGATATGAAATGTGCTTCCAATTCTCTTTCTCCCGCTTGGATCTCCTTTGATGCCCATTCGAGGAATCCAGGTAGAGCCTGGACAGTATCTTCTCGAGAGTATAGTCGAGCGAGAACCAAGGCTGAATAGGCTCCTTCCAACCCCGGCCGACTAAGTAGAGGTATAGAGAGCAGTATCACTTGTTGAGCTAGGGGTGATATATTGGTGGAGAATAGGATAAGCGACGAAGGAAGATCTATACCGTACATTGTCGATGAAGGGACAGGAGAAGAAAAGGATGAAAGAGCAGTCAAGTTGAATGGTACCGTTAGGAGTAAGGCCAACCAAAGAAGTAGTATTGCTCGTAATTCCCATGATTCACTTGATGATATTATTGGATAATGTGGTGTCGATGGAGTCGTAGAGGTTGATGCGGATGTAGGAGGGGATAGAAGTGTTACTAGCATTGGTAAGTTTGGTATGGAAGATGGGAGACGAGGTACTACGAGCGCTTGTCAGTTGGGATACATCCAAGAACGAAGAGGTCTCAACTTAGCTTACCAACTGCTTGCCAACCTCTGACTTTGACTATCCAATTAAGCAATCTACCAAGTCTAGCCAGCCTCTTTGGGTTGACTGTCTTCTTGATATCGTCCTCTTCTTTGCTGACTAGAATGTGCAGGTTCGCGCCCAGTAAGTCCATGAGCGGAGGTACAATCTCATCTAAAGAGGGGTCCAATAATCCAGGTAAAGGGAGATAATGATCGAGCTATAAATCCATGAGCTAACTGAAGTGTGCAGAGAAGGTCAAGAGAGAGATAGCAGCTCACTGTCGCTCCCATACTGTTGACTAACCCTTCCTCATCTTCATCCTCCCTGGAATCGGACTGGGTCGTAATATCAATTTCCAAGAACCGACCAAGCAATTCCATGAACTCTGCTCGGTGAGCGAAATGGGTATATGTGGAGTCGGAGTCGTCCTCCAATGGAGCAGATGCCAGATCTTTGCTCATCTCGAAATACTCTAGATGGACCTACCAATCTGGCTGTATCCCAGGAGGTGAAGGTGGATTGGTGAGATCTATTGAAAGACAGAGACGAGGAAGATACTTGAGATCATTCGACGGACGTGCATCAAAGCATCTCATTCATTTCCGACGGAAACTCCAGGAACATTACCTGGATATGAAGTCTGCGTGTGGATGCCACGTGAATCGATGGAAAAATCAAAATAACAGATGGACGCGTTTCCCAAAGTTGAATGATAAGATGAAAGATGAAAGAAACCAAGGATCAAGGATGACTTCGACCGGTTCCTTCTTCCTCTTGTATTGTACAATCTATACTGACCTCGATCTAGAGTCCACTCTGTCAAGCCGACACTAACATGCCGATACTCGAAACTTCAATTCCACCTCGAGCCAACGGATGTATGAACGGAATCAGTCCCTCTAAACGATCTCCCACTCAAGCGCATTACAATGGATTCACCACCTCGCATTCGATGCAGTCCATAGCTTCGTGCTCTACAAACGCTCATGAGAACGAATTGAATGGACGTTCAGAGCCTGGGATAGACGATGAGAGGATGTATACGGATCAGGAAGAAGAGGATGAAAATGATGATTTATCCTCAGAAGCTAGTGAGGAAGAAGATGATTATCCCAATGTACATGGTGAGTTTACTTCATCGACTCGGTCCAAGGAAGAACCAATTCTAATCTGAATTACCCTTTTCAGTCGAGGTTCGATTGTATCCTGATACTCGCATATCTGATCATTCAAGGATCGTATACTGGGTGAAAGAACATATTCTGTCGGATGTTTCTGAGCTCTTTCTGGGATCGTATTTATCGGGATGGGATAAACATCAGGAACTAGGGGCACATGTAGAGAGAGTGTGGATAGAGGAAGGTGGTACGTCCTTTTCTGATCATAACTCATTGGCAACATCAAGGCTGCTAGCTGATAGTCGATATGAACAGATCAACGTACGGTTGATACGAAACAGGCGGATCTGAATATACATGTTTATCAGCCAAAACGACATGAATATATAGAAGATTTCAATAATGAATTGGAAGGTGAGCTATCTTCGGAATCTCAAATGAAAATCGTCATTACTTCCTATAGCTGGGATTCCATGTCATTTTATTTGCCCGGTCCACTCTGTTACTTACTCCTGACGAAATTCTGTGACGTAGATTACGATGATGAAGATACTGTTACCGCCGGATCAATGAGATCATTACCTTCCAACGAGCTCGACGGTCTATGGCAAACGTGAGTTTTATCTCCAAGTCCCATCTGGAAGGGATTGTACAAGCTGATCTGATCCAAATGTTCCGTAGTTTGATATATTCCAATAATCTGAAATCGCGATTACTAAATTTCTGTTATTCGACCACATTCTTTTCTGATCAAGGAGTAGATTCCAATATCATCGCTTGGAATAGGTGAGTTAGTACACACCTTCCGTTCCTATCTGGTACGTAAAGGACTAATGTGATCTGACGATACTGGCTATTATTTTTCTCTGCATAGGGTGATACTACTTCATGGTCCACCAGGTACAGGTAAAACATCATTATGTCGCGCTTTAGCCCAAAAGATAGCGATCAGGATGAGACCAAAGTCAGTGCATTGTTTAGCTCATCATATTATGGATCTTGCACCTGATCATCCTGCGATCAAATAGCTATCCACAAGCCAAATTGATCGAGATCAATTCACATTCGTTGTTTTCCAAATGGTTCTCCGAGTCTGGAAAGTTGGTTCAGAAGCTGTTTGATACGATAACAAAGGAGGTGGATGATGATAGACAGTTTGTAGTGGTCATGATAGGTCAGTTTGTCTATCGATGCTGCTCGAGCGAGGTTGTTGTAATTGATAAGTTTTCATTGGATCTTAGACGAGGTGGAATCACTCACTGCTGCTAGAGCAGCTGCAATGACGGGGAATGAACCTTCCGACTCGTTGAGGGTGGGTCTGCCTTGTAGTATTCTGAGTACGATTCAAGCTGATCTAGAGTATAGGTGGTCAATGCGTTGTTAACTCAATTGGATCGATTGCGAATAAGGAAGAACGTGTTAGTCATGACTACGTCGAATCTGCTAGATGCGATCGGTGAGTCCGACTGAGATATAATCAACCTATGTGTGACCGGAATAATAAATACTCAACACATCCATACTGATATTTGCTATTTTTGTGATTAGACGAGGCATTCCTATCCCGTGTGGATCTATCGGAGCTCGTCCCTCTCCCTCCAGCCGAAGCTGTCTATTCAATCCTAAAAGGATGTATCGAAGAGATGATGCTAAAGAGTATGATCAAGAAACGTAAATTGTTAGATTACAGGAGAGCGTCAGATTTCTCAGGTATGTGGGAAATTCGGAATGATAAGGTTCAGAAATATAGTGGAGGATTGGCGGCGTTAGCTGATAGATGTTATGTGAGTGGTTTGTGGTTACTATGTATATAAATAGATTATCCAGGATATCTCGTCATTATGTATTTACTAATTCTTGAGCTGATGATTTGATCTCAAACTTTTGAATGTTTCTAGGAATTGGAAATTTCCGGTCGAACGTTGAGAAAATTACCTGTCTTAGCTCATACCAATAAACTCAGTTCGACCTCTGGGAAGGACAGGAGGAGGACGTTGGGTGATTGGATAAAAGCGATGTTGGATATTGTAGAACGTCAATATCGGAATGGTAAATCAACGTCAGCGAAAGAAGGACCAATAAAGGATGTTGATGTTCATGGTCATAAACATACACATACACATATCAAGAGTTCAAGTGTTGATAAGAGTCAGATTGGGATGAAGATAGCTATGGAAGGAGGTAAAGATTTGAGGTGAAGATCATGACAAATCATAAGCAATAGTGCAACTGTGGGTTATATTTCGATGATGAAGTATAGTATAACATGTGGGAAGTGGAAGGGTTCAAATTATTATTCATCTGTATCACATAATATGTCAAAACATGCATGTCAATGGAGTTTCGAGGTGATTCACCTCCATTGTTAGGTATATCTGATTATGCGGTTGTATATCGTATAAATACAAGAGTAAATTCATCCTCATCCTCATTGGATAGGTTCGCACGGTCATGCATTTATAAAATTTTACATTATGGAGTTATACATTCAACCTGGCTTCTTTCCAACCTTCATCCTCATCTTCATCCTCATCTCGATCGCTGTCCGAAGTGTTCGTGTAATCATCTTTATCTTTATTCGACTTGATTTTCTCTTCGTCGACAACTACTGTACTCTGCTCATCGTCCACTACTTCCCATTCATCTGCTTCTACTTCTACTTCCACTTCTACCTCTCCCTCCATTCCATGGTCCAAGCGGGAAGACACATTCTCATTCTCATTATTGTCTTCCCGCATTATTGAAAATCCTTTTTCTCCTTCTCCTTGATATTTATAGCGGAAGCAGAAGATATATTCCTAGTTCTACCCGTACTTGTACTGGGTGTAGGCGTAGAGCCAGCAAGTTTAGTTCGGATCGAAGTGGTAGAATTGGGTTTGTTGAGAGCAGGAGTTTTCAGTGTTTGAGAAGATGAAGGATTGACTTTGGTTGGTGATTTGCTTTTAGTTTTTCCCTTGTCCTTTTCGTTTCCGATCAGAGTGTTATCTTCTTTAAGATTATCCATCGAACTTGATACTGATATGCTTATAGGTACTTCTCCTTCGCCATCGTCACCATCATCATCATCTTCCTTGATAGCCTTGTTTTGGTTTTGATTTTGGTTTTGCTCTTTTTCAAATTCGATATTCATCTCTTCGGCAGTAAGGTTCATTTTATCTATCCACCTTTGAAGTAAGTTGGCGTTATCTACTTTCAGGAGTTTATTTTGTTGAGCGAGTGAAGAAAGTTCAAGGTTGAGTGAGAGAAGTTCATCGTGTAGTGTCTGCGTGAGGTCGATAATTTACGCAAGGTATCGGGAAATTGAAGATATTGGATGATATAGTATCGTAGTTGAAGACAAGGAAAAAATCCAGGAGACAAACATGATATCTCAGCATTGTCTTAGAGTGTGAGTCACTCGGCTATGACTCATGCTCGCTCACCTCCATATCTTTATTCCTCACTCTCCAACGCTCTTCCCAATCCCTATCTTTCCTATATGCATTATCCCTCTGATCCCTCAATTCCCTCAATTCGTCTCTCAATCCTTTAACTTCTTCATCCCTATCTCGTAAGGCGTCAGCCATGGAAAGCTGTTTGTTCTGCGAGGCTGCTTGTGTACGATATAGTGTGGAAAGCTCGGAACGGAGGGAGGTAAGTTGGGCATCGAGGTGTGACAGAAGGGCTGATGAACTATGAATCAAATCGCCTGTCAGCAAGGCATTGCTGGATATACAGCATACAACAAGGTACGGGCACTCTGGACAATCTTTTCTGTATTGTAGGAAATGAAGCTACTCACCCCTCAGCTGATGATGGTCCACCACCAGATTTGGCCAAAGCCCTATTACGGACTTTCAACTCTCTCGCTGTCTTGGCCAGCCTGCGATCTTGATACGGCAAGCAAGATCAGCCATTATACTGAGAATAGTCCGCCGCAAGAGTGTACTGACACTGATCTACGATATCCTTATACAACTCATTCTCCACTTGCTTGGCCATCAATCTCTCTTTGATGGTATTCTGCCATTCCGGTGGTCCGTGCACGAGGGATGACATGGTGATGTTATGGGTGTCGGTGGGTGGTCGGGGTGAGATATCGCAAGGGGGGACGCCTATTCGTATTTGTCTCTAACGCCTGCTGGGCTCTTGGTCACCAAGTTGTAGGAATGAGAGTAGTAGTAGTAGTGGTGGTGGTGGTGGTGGTAAGTCATTGTCGATGCACATGCAGAAGAGTCTCTCTCGTGATAGATAACTTAACCGGTTCATGGTCCATGCATCGTTCACAAAGCGGCATTCTCCGGGGTGGTTTCAGTGATGTCAGCCTCAACTATCGATGGATTACCCGATCGAGTAATTGCACTGCTACGCTGTGACGCTGCACCATGTTACGAGTACAACATCCATCCATTTATCCCATTATCTTGCCACCTAATTCAACATCCACATCCAGATCATCGCCCTTCTATACTATATATATTCTGACTCGTACTACCATCCACCCAACACAATGGCTTCAAGAAAGAAGGTCTTGTTGAAAGTGAGTGAGCCCTTCTCAGCTTTCTTCGGGCTATACCGACCCATGTCAATGGTATGGGCGTATCATCGATCTGAGCTCACCTCCATGTACTGCTTATAGGTTATCATCCTCGGTGATTCTGGGTGAGTATATGGATATCTTTAGCATCAAGCCTTATCTGAACGGTCTTCTCTCATCTCCTCATATCAAAAGACTTTGTGTTATCATTCAACCTTGCTGATGCGCTGTTACGACTGTGACAGTGTCGGTAAGACCTCCTTGATGAACCAATATGTCAATAAGAGATTCTCAAACCAATACAAAGCAACTATTGGTAAGTGATTCGCTTATTCGCATACCAGCTACCGTATCCGGTTTTGTTTCCTGAGGATGTATTGAGCTGATAAAATTGTTGTTCAGGTGCCGATTTCTTGACCAGAGAATTAGTGGTAGACGATAGAGTAGTCACCATGCAGGTGAGTCATGACTTCCCCTGCCTTATTCCTCTTCCAAATCGGGAGGTTTTACTGATTCATCTGCTCTCGGATATGTTAGCTCTGGGATACAGCCGGTCAAGAACGATTCCAATCCCTCGGTGTAGCTTTCTACAGAGGTGCAGACTGTTGCGTATTGGTATACGATGTCAACAGTAGTAAGAGTTTTGAGGCGTTAGATGGTTGGAGAGATGAATTCTTGGTTCAGGTGAGTCCAACTGGCGTGCGGCATAAAAAGGAGAAACAGACAGATCTGGACTGGATTGGATTGAATGACTTTGCAAGTATAAAAGTGTGAAGTAGTTAAAGAAGGAATGGAAGGAGATATTCATTATTCAATTCCTTTTGATATTTCTTCCCATCCCTGGCGGAGGAATCGCCTGATCATGAATCGTGAACATTAATTATGTGATACTAACTCTTACGCCTGTCAGGCCTCACCACACGATCCCGAGAACTTTCCATTCGTAGTATTGGGTAATAAGATCGATATGGAGGAATCCAAACGAATGGTGAGTTATTATGGGATCTTCTTACCATACTCCTCATCAGTTGTCTGTCTCATGCTCATGTCCTCTTGCATAATTTGTCAGGTATCCCAAAAACGAGCCATGACATGGTGTCAAGCCAAAGGGAATATACCTTATTTCGAAACTTCCGCCAAGGAAGCTATAAATGTCGAACAGGCTTTCCAAACTATCGCTAAGAACGCTTTGGCTCAAGAGGCAGAAACGGAACTGTAAGTGTACTCTTGTATCCCATCAAATTGATTTTATGAGTATCAGGATATAATACTGATATATATGATATAGATACAACGATTATCCAGATCCGATCAGAATCGATTCTGAGAATTCACAAAATTACGGATGTAATTGTTAATCCTTCTCTACCCTCTCTCTATACTTTTCATTTCTTCTTGTATACCCGTTCTATACTTTCGAATTTCTCTATCTCTTCGACTCATTAATCAATTCTACTTTCGTTTCCCTTCCCTTATATATGAAACGGATCTAGTTCAAATCAACTCGTTTCGATCAAGATAAAATAAATGTAGATGAATGTGAATGCTATCTTTTCCTTTTAAGATCTAACATGAGATCATCGTATAATCCAGCATGATCTTGATTAAGCGAGCAATTAGTATACGATTTCTCGCAACAAGTTTTACCCCGAATGATCCTTATGATATGATGTACATCAGGGAAGATACAACATTGACTTTGATTGGATTTACTTTACTTCCACTACAAGCTAGCACATTCACAATCACATCCCATGACAGGACATTTCGAATGAGGTAATCCATGTCCGTCTAATCCACCTTCGAACCATGGTAAGATATGACTTGCGTGACCTATTGACATCGGAGAGAAAGGGTAAAATCAATATACAATATACAATATACAATATACAATATTCAGCTGACGGATAGCAATTCAATCACTCACCTCCATGTCGACATGTCAGACAACATACATAGGCAGCATCTATGGTGTCTATTGTAGATGTCAGTATCAAATCGACTATCACGAACATGAACATCGACTCACCCGTGATATGCTCAGGGTGTTCTTCCTCTCCTCCCGTTGATGGTGGGGGCCGTTGTGGATCAACATGCATCAAGCCTATTCAAGACGGAGAATGATCTGATCAGTAGCCGTCATCCATATCAATGATGAGATGTAAGTCGCACTTACATATCACACATCGTGGTAACGCTGCGGAGCAGTACATGCAAGTAGTAGTCTGATTGCAAATGAAGAAAGATCATATCAGTCTAGTGTCATTTGTTTCAAACTTGAAAGTTCAAATAAGGGGCCAAATTTCACTTACCCTCTCACTTGGCCAGCCTACATTCACATTACCTCTTATAGCGTGTTTACGATGTAATCTACTCTCAGTCTCTTTTGACAACAGGTTATTGCATCTGTAGTCATAAGATCGCACATTAGCACCGAGAGTCAAAGACCGACCAAACCAACAAGACGGAATTTCCAGTGGACAAGGTTTTAGTAGAAGTAAGTTGAGAATCAACTCACACAGGACATCTCTCTCCTATGCCTCCAACCCCTATTCCCTCATCCCCACCGCCGCTGAGGGCGCGTTGTAATTCACCCGACCTAACATCGAATTCACATCTCTCGCCCCACATGCCCCACGAATCAAGCATATCCCTATAACATTCTCTCCATCTTTTCACTATCTGTCTTTCATCCTTGGTCAACTTGTTCAATGGGAACAAACACGATAAGATCGATACAGTTTGTATATCACCTGTTCGAGCTAGATACCTTGATAAGAGGGATATACCAGGTCCTGAGAGTCCGGTCAAGGCGAGGAGATGAAGAGAATTTGAACGTGTTAATCTAGATAATCGACCACGTAGGAATATCGAAAACTATGCATGACAATCCAACAATTTCAGCTCAAAACACAACTTCGAGCCGTAAATGACATGTAGTCTACCGGTCTATGATTAACTCACCTCCCTATCATCCAGGTGTTGTACACCCACACCGATCCTATCCAACAGGGGTATTCCTTCTTCTTCCAAGACAGATTCCCAATCATCACCACCTATCCTACTCAGTATAGCTCGTACGAAAGGGTCATCCACACGATTTACCAATCCTTGCCAATGAGAATTGAAAAACTCGGATCCTCGTGCAGACGCAGATTGAGTCATAAATCCTGCTATGGTCGATCCGAGTAACCGATGATGCTGGTCTACAAACGCCCCGGGGAAAAAATCAGCCCATTGCGCATACGCCAGGTAAGATAGGGGGTGAAAGTCTCAATGGATGATCTTGTGTTCTAAGAATGTGAATCTTTGGACTTACCTTCACTAGCCATCAGGATTGATATCGTGGCAGCTTCATCACCCGCGAAATAAGCTCTGAAAGCAGCTTTGGTCCTCTGTCCACTAGTCACCAATCTGTTCACGGAATGAATATAGCATTTGTTCATGAGCTCCTGATATAAGCTGTATAGCTGAATAACGGGTAGACTAACCTGTCTGATTCGTCCTTCGCACGTTCCCCATTCTCTCCACACACACTCAAAATCAATTTCCTCAATTCCATCTTTTCCCCTCCTACAGCAGCTCTCACTGTACCTGGTCGACCAATCCCTCCGACCTCTTTCCGCCTTTCATTCAGACTTTCCACAGCTTGGATGTACTCCCTATCCAAATCTGTATCCCCCCTTCTGTCAGAGGCTTTTCGTTCTCGGTGAGTCGTAACTGGCGTGGTGGTACCTCTTCCGGGCATAGGTGAAGAAGTTTGTCTGGAATGTGCGGGTGTAGCAGATTGCGATTTCAGTGAAGTCCACGCCGCAGATGTTGATGATTGACGTAACGGTGGGTGATAATGTGGATGTGTATCAGTCAATGTTGCAGCTGAATATATGGATGAAGGTGATGAAGGTTGATTGTGTTCGCTTGATATGCCGAACCATAAGGGGTAAACACCATGGTGAGTGAGGTTGTAGCCTCGGTAAGATGATAAAGAAGGTGACATGACATGAGTAAGATCTACAATCACCACAAGGGTTGATCAGTCATTATTGATATTCTTTCAGATAATCTACTTACGATCAATGAACTCCCATATTCCAGCTAGACGCTCTTTACCTGGATGTCTAGTAGCTATAGCCGCGTTCAACAATAGCTACGCAGCCGTTTGTATCAGTATCTCAACAGATGCTTACTTGATGGCCAATACTCACATCATCCAATCCATATCCCTCCATCGCTCTCCGTCTCATCACCACACCTACATCACTTCCCAACGTCCTCCTCCATCCATCCCAACCACCTATGAGTTGCTCATTATCATCCACCAAGTCCCGCTTTTTTGTGCCTTCGTACCATTCCCTCAGACCTCCAGAGATACTTCCAAATGGTGTTCTATCCAGTCCTGGTGTAGTCGAACCGAGTAATGGTGAAGGTACAGGGGAAGAAGATCTCGACCGCTCAGCAATCAGTTGCGTCACTCGCTCGGGGGCAAGTTGGAATCGATTAGCTCGATGGATCGGTTCGGGCTCCTCTGGCTCAGGACGTGAGGGAGGTAAGGGTGTGGTAGGTGATTCGGGTTGATTGGGGGTAGAGCTTTCTGAAATTTCATCGGGGTTTAGGACTCGTAAGGATGGTGCGCAGATTGCGACATCGCCTTGGGGTCCGCCGGAGAACTACATAGTACAAAGAGCATTGTCAGATATGATGATAGACAGAGGTTCGGAAGAGGAGATATGACTCACCACTGGGGCTGTTCCTATAGGACCTATACCGATTGTTCCATCCTTCAAGACGAACATGACGTCCCCTTGACCTTGCTCTGAGGGAGCGAATGTGAATGAATGTAGGTTCTGTCTGGGTTTGACAACTAAGGCAAACCAAGGAGGGTCAGGTCAACTTGATGTCATTAAATACAAAAGGGATGGGGCACATCGCAAAGATGATTAGATAGCGTAACAATAGATGAAACTCACTCTGTCTCATACCACCCAATGTCACCCATTCTTCAACGATTTTTTCATCCTCTACTCTCTTTCCTTCTATGATTTCCCATACTCCCACACCTTTATCTCTCGTCCCCACACCCAACAATCCATCATTATTCCCTTTCTTCCACTCCAATCCGACGATACTTCCAGCTACGTCAAAATTCAAAATCTCATATCCTGGTTTCCTAACATCCCATAATCTAACTATCGAATGGGTATTCGCACCAGCAGGGATAATCTCGTAACTTGCGAATAGACCTTCCTTCTGTGTAGATGGATTGGGTGTTAGACCATAAACAGCTCGAGTGGTCCATTGACTACTTGATCCAATTACTGTCGATCCTTGAGCACCTGGTGAGCTCGCCTGATTCTGATTTTGAGATTGAGAAGGTGGAGAAGGTGATCTTAGATCATATAACCTTATTGTCTTGCCGCTCACTGAGGCCAATAATTGATTTATAGAGTTAGGTAAGAACGAAAGTGAATTTACATTTTCAGATGGACAATAATGTTGAATATGTCGTGGTTCAGAAGTTATATTAATCTTGGCTGTCAAGTTCGTAACTTCTAGACGACTTTCGATAATTGGTCTTTCCCATTCCTTTTCTCCATCTGGAGGTATACCAGAAGCGGAGATGGCATCTGCAATGTCCCATATCAACAGGGAATATTCAGATCGATGTTTTTCGTATCCTGTTGCGAGGTAGTTGGAGTCAAGTGAGGAGAATGCGATGGACGTCACGGGTCGGGAATACTTGACGTTCAAAGTTGCGATGGTTGATGCGGGTGAGGATAACGATGAAGACAGTGGGAGTGAGAGGGTAGAAGGTGATAAGGACAGTAGGAGAGTTTTACCGGTTGATAGACCTGTTGCTAGTATGTTGCGATGAGTGGGGAGAGGTGTCCATGCCATCGACTGAACCCAATATCGATCTCGATGTTAGTGAGAACAGAGGTCATTATTGGAAGATTAACTCACCCGTATCTGTCCAACATCAGTCTGTAGTCCGACCATTCCCATCTCTCCTTTCTATCAACAGTTGGGAATCCGTCAGTATACGACCCAATTTCTTGTAGAAAAGAATTCACCTCTCTCCTCCACTCGTACATCTTCACATCACCAGAGACATTCTGAGAGACTTGACCTCCGATGACAAACCTCGGCGGGTAGGAGGAATGTGGGTCGGCGAGAGCTATGCGCCGTATCTCTGACGAAGCCATGGCGCTCCTCTCGTTGGGTTTATTTTAGCTGCAAGTCAGGGGGATCGTGAGGAGTGAAGATAGGTGCAGATGAAAGTGGGGAATTCGACGAGTCAATGTTGTTGTGTATGGAGGATGGATTATGATGAATCCAGGCACGGCTCATGTTGCAACTTCCACTTCCACTTCCAGCTTGTATCCATCTATCATTTCTACTTCCACCAGACCAGTATACCCCATAAGCTGGATAGCCAAAGCAGCAATCGACCGCAGAAAGAATCTCTACCATCTCTCTCACTGGACTGCACCCCATTCGCAACTGTATACGGCAGAACCCCACTGAGAACAAAATGGTCAACCCAGTCTCAACAGGTAAAATGGCAGCAAACCCAGCTGAGACGGTCCAACCGTGAGTTTGGTGTGATTGCGATGGCTGCTCTTTTGACAGCAGTCGGTGTCATATCATAATTTGAGAGGGTTCAGCCAGCTGACCTTGTGATCCTATTGCTCAGCGCCGTCCTCTACAAACTCATCATTTTCGCTGTGTTAATGGCAGTAGCACCTATCGGAACGTACTTCACAGTCTTAACCTACTTTACAAAAGGTGAGCTTAAGTACGAGTGCAACAAGTTTACCTATACCTACAAGGGGCATTCACAATCGAGGATAGAAGAATAATGATTCGCTTTGTGTCAAAAATAGGAAATACCATCGCCTCTGCCATCGCAGCTATCATAGCAGCCAACCTCGTCCTGATAGGTTATATAGTGGTAGCATGGCTGGAAGGTCCGCCTGGTCCGATCGTACCGCCATCACCGGCAGCAGGAGAAGTCAAGAAGAACAAGTAGTCAGGCATCCATCGTCGTGATGAGAATCTCATAGTGAAACAGAGGTGTGAGCATGTATAATCTACACACAATATCGCAGATCTCATTGTATACTGCAAAATACTATCGGCGAGAGCGCCGATATGTTGTGGGTGCTGTGCTCGTCTGTGCATACGAGGAGTGTTATATCCCCCTTGATGCGATCAAACCGGGTGGACAATGTTTACAGTCTAACAATGTTCGATCAACATTATCTTTAACGAGTCACGTTCATTCTCTAATTGAGTCAGGATCATGCTTCGATATTTTCTTCTCTCGTTCAATGCATGCTTGAGTGGAGTTGGGATATCATCGTACTGCATGTCGATACATCCAACAGTCGGGTACGGTGTACCTTTGCGTTGTCCTCGATAATAAGTCGACTCTTCCCTCGTATCCTACCGGCGGATCATATCATCCCAAACTTTGAGTTATCGCGGTTCACCTTCAGTTCAATTCATTCATCTTCACCTTCATCTTGATCCTCATCATTCATCGTTCATATCTATACGCGTGAAGACTTTATTTATAATCCTTATAATCAACGAGCAATCACTTGCATCCTCCAACATCCTCCATTCAATCCAATACAATCCATGGAACTTCTCATTATCTGATCCCCACACTACTTCAGACTCAATCCTCTCATTGCACCCTTGTCATTCGATGACATCGCCCTAAGATAGACCATCAACATGCCAAGTTCCAAATCATCCATAGATCATAGAGATGTCTACTACCGATTAGGCAAATCAGCAGGCTACAGAGCCAGATCAGCATACAAGCTCCTGCATTTAGATGAGGAGTTCGACTTGTTTACCGGTGTACAGACCGCCGTGGATTTATGTGCAGCTCCGGGAAGTTGGAGTCAAGTCTTGGGTCAAAAATTGACAGATGAGGGGAGGAAGATAGTCTCAGTCGACCTGCAACCTATGGTCAGTCACCTGATCATACAGCGACTCTCACTGATTGATAAGGCTAATCTGAATGATCTATCACAACAGGCACGTTTACCCAATATAACCATTCTTCAAACTGATATTACCCTCCCCTCGACTGTCCCACTGGTGTTAGATGCTCTGGGTGGAAGGAAAGCAGATCTGGTAGTTTGTGATGGTGCTCCGGATGGTATGTTCAGATTCATCCAGTGGAAACTGTAAGATGAAGAGAGCTGATGTGGGCGTAATGATTTGTAGTCACCGGTGTTCACGATTTAGATGCTTATCTACATTCACAGCTACTCCTAGCGGTGAGTTGTTGAACTAATTGGTCATCAGTCAAACTCAACTCATCACCTTGCGATCATCTCTAGGCAATCACCCTATCCCTCACTCTCCTTGCTCCTCATTCTACACTCATATTCAAAATCTTCTTATCCCCGTTGGACCCTCAAGCTGCCTTGTTATCATCACAGCTGAGATGTTTCTTCCCCGGTCCATCGTCCAGCGAAGAGGAGTATGAAGAATTTGACCTATCGGAAAAGGATGTTATAGATCAGGACTTGAAGGATGGCAAAATGGAAGTTGATGAAATTGTATCTCCCAATGCTGGAAGAGATGGGTACGATCTTAAAGGGAGAAGGGGCGGTGTATGGGTGAGGAAACCTAGAAGTAGTAGGAAAGGCAGTGGTGGTGAGTGTTTCTCATCCTACCAGACCCTCAAATAAAGCTCATTGTGAAATTTTGAATATCAGAGGCATTCATCGTTTGTCGAAATTTCGATCCTATTCGAGTACCTCTACCAAACATCTTTTCAGACTCAGCTCTCGCTGAGCTTCGTCAGCAAAAAACTGGGACCCTCACGTTGGACTCGCTCGCTTCACTTGGTACAAGCGAAGTCAAGAGCTCGAACGAATGGGAGATGATAAAAGCATATGTAGGAGGAGGGGATCTGAAGTGTGTATCAGTTTATTAGCACATCATGCAACTGGTACTGATAAGTCGGTTGCTGTGGTGACGTAGTCCAATAACGGCTTTTCCAACACCGTCGAAAGCGAAACCGATTGCTCCTCCTATAAAACTGCAGCCGTCCACTTCTCCTTCGGATCATCATGAACAGCTGTCTACCTCGCCCAAAGCATTGTTCGCGCATCCCACACCTTTAGATGGACCACCAGAATACTTTTCTCCCAAAGCTTCGCCAGAACCAACGAGTCCCACTCGCCGAGTCAAGGCTGCTCCGTCTTTCCTCTCTCCCGAGCCACTTCATCTCGATGCGAGGCGCCTGGCCGGCCCAGCAGCCAGAGCCGCAGCATTGGCTTATGGCTCGTCGGACTTAGCAGAAGGAAGCTCTAGACAATCGTCGCTTGATTCGCTCACGCCTAACCCTTCGCCCATCCATCTTAGTGACCCAAGTAGACCATGGGCGTCGTCCTCGCATGTACAACCTTCATCGCATCACTCAGCCGCCGCCCAACTTAGCGTACCCGCACCTCAGAATCGAGATCGTTCCAGCTCAAACGCGAGTGTGTTATCTGCGACTTCAGCGAGGGACGATTACCTCTCTGCCACGACACCCTTGATCTCTCCATCGTTAAGCTCCAGTTCCAAAACCGACTTGTTCTTCTCTTCATCGACTAAAGATTCGTTACCTATCCCGCCGAGGGCGTTACCCAACGCAGCGAAGCTCGGTCGAGGCCTACCTTCTGGAGTGTCCAAGAACGAAGATCGATCGGTGAGTATGCCAAGCAGAAGACCTAGTCAGACTCAGCGTGAGGAACGAACTTCCGCCTGGGCAGAAAGTAGTTCCGGTGTAGGATCAATAGATCTCACATCTCCTTTTCCATCAAGTCAGGGATATATACCTAGTAATTATTCAGGATTACCCGTTAGAGATGATTTGAAATTCGGCTTTGAAGAGATAAGCACTACTTCCAGATTACGTTCTGTCTCGAATCCTAATTCGATTTCTATACCTGGTACCCCGACCTCGACGAATCATTCACCAGCAACATCGAGATTCCTGAAGAGTAATCAGATGAATGAACCGCTAGCTACTTTGCCTACTTTACCTGATGTTAATCAGTATACTACGCCAACTAAGAATAGGATGGGTCATGGGAGAAGGGAATCTCAGCAGTTGGAGAGAGAACATAGTCAAGCTAAGGATGGTGTAGGTTGCAAGATGGGGGATGTGGTCGAACCTGAACCTGGAGACGACGAAGACAATGAAGGGGAAGATAAGAAGAAAAGCAGAAAAGGGTGGAAGTTAATCAGCAAATTGGGTGAAGGTGCATTTTCAGCTGTATGGTCTGCCATACCTTTGTCCGACACAGATAATGCGAAAGACAACAGCAACAGTGAAGGGAGGATAGCAGCATTGAAATTGATGGATCGACAATTATCTTTAACCGATTCGCGGACTCGAATATCTTTCTTGAGAGAAGTAGAAGTCTTGAGACATATTTCACATCCTTCGATTGTATCGTACCTTGACAGCTTTACAACTCCCACTCACCATGTGTTGGTATTAGAACAATTGAAGGGAGGTGAATTGTTCGATTTGATGTCGAATGAAGAAAATAGGAAAAGAATGTTACTTCCCTCTCCTACTCCTACTCCATCGTCAGGGGATGCGAATGGATGGGATCAAGATGGCGAAGGCTTCATACGGAGGATATTCAGTGAGCTCACTAGAGCGGTGGGGTGGTTACATGAAGTAGGGGTAGTTCACAGGGATATCAAATTAGAGAGTAAGTCGATTTTTGATATCTGCATAATACACGTTCGCAGTCCTTAGCCTTCCTTTGATAATAGATTTAATATTGCAAAATAAGCTGATATAATTTTTTCCAGATATCTTATTCACCATCAACCCTTTCACTCTTCCATCCACATCGACCAATTCTATCCCCCTTCAGCTCCTACCTACCAACGCACCTTTGATTAAATTGACAGATTTCGGTTTATCCAGGTTCATATCCACTTCTTCACCATTACTTCAAACTCGATGTGGATCCGAATCGTTCGCTGCTCCAGAGATCATAATGGGTAAACCATATGATGGGAGAGAGACTGATTCGTGGGCTATGGGAGTTGTTCTGTATGGGTTGGTAGTTGGTGAATTACCTTTTGATCGTGATGATGATCCCTCCGGAAGTGTCATTGGACAAGGTGAAGTCAAACTCCGAGGAGGAAGAAGAAAGAGAATGATAAAAATCGCTAAATGTGAATACACCTATCCTCGAGATTTGAGATGTACGAATCAAGTGAAAGAATTGATCGATAAGTTGTTGGTGAGAGATCCGAAGAAAAGATTGAAAGTGAATAGTAAAGAAATATGGGAATTGGATTGGATGAATCACACTAAACCCGGTGGATTACCTAGACCACCCAGTTCTAGTTTATCGACCTCCAATGAGGGTATGACGAGGGATGGGAAGATCGTTAAAAGAAAAGTGTTAGATGGATTTTTGGTAGAAGAAGATGGGATTGAAGGAGTTGCTAGAGCTGAGCATTGATGATTGATCATCGATCGTTGAAAGACTGTCGTCATTTAGTGTACTGTATATAAAGTGGATGATATATAACCAAGGACAATCATTCGAATCGAATGTAAGTATAATCAAAGTAGTACCTGTCTGTACATGATGTGTGATGTATGTATGATATATCGTGTCGAACGACCTACTGCAAAAGAACCAACTCAAGAAGAAATACATGATGGACCGTCTGTCTGTTGTACACTATAATAACAATAATTGATGATAAAAGATATATAATATAAATATTGGATGCACCATAAAACGTATCTCCCAAATCCAAGAATCAAGTGATAAATGTCACACCTGTAAATTACGAGAAAAAGAAAGATAGAGATCAAATGTAAATCAACGATAGTCAATTAACTAGTCATGATGAATCTCCACACTGATAGTATTCCAGTAAATTCCTAAATTTCGACCACCCAGGTGCAATGAAAGATCGAACAAATCATAATTGAAAGATCATTCCCAAATCGTTACCCAGTCAAAATTCCAACCGATGCCTCATCAACAGATATTTTCCATCCTTATTTTGAAGTCTTCTCCAAGTATCACCTCAATAAGCTTCGTTCCCACCACCACCTACATTTACATTCCCCCACCATATCCCTCCATTATACATCCCACTCTCATCGCTTCCCATCATAAGTCCCGTACCCAAATCCATACCCACATTACCACCGAGGTAATCATCACCAACATTTACAATATTGTCCGATCCCAAGGCAAAATTGGCAACTCCGTTATTGTTGACATTGTTGTTGTGATTGAGTTTATCATCATTACCGTTGGGTTGTTCAATGTTGTGATTGGAAGTAGAACCAGACGAAGTATAGATAGGAATTAAGGGTACATTGGTGGATGCGACAGTTTTGATTGATTCGGGTGAATTATCACTTTCCTCCCCTCCTCCTCCTCCTCCTTCTCCATCCAATAGATTCGAGTTGGTTCTGAACAATTCCGGAGTAGGTAATTCCTCGGTAAGTTGAGTAACGTCAATGAATTGTTCGAAAAGATCGTCTTTCCCTCCCCCTCTAGTGACAATACCAATACCATTACCATTGACACCAACACCCAACATTGAATTGTTGATGGTAGTCGGAGGTACCATCCCGCTTTGACTACCGTTACCGGATTGCACTTGTGATTGTACCTGATTAGCTTGCGATTGCGAAGCCTGGAAAGCCTCATAGGCCTGAGTGAAGATCTGCCACGTATCTAATGGTAATCCAGCGATCAGGTTGTTTTCCTCTTGATTACTCATGATCGTCGTTGAAGAGGACGAAGATGATTGATAAGGTAATATGCCAGCTGCCAGGTTGAGTTGAGTCTGATTATCGAAGAAAGTCTTATTCTGATCCAACTCAACTTGATTTATAACTTCGTTTGGTGTCAGGTCGATGCCCAGCGCATTCAAGGTCGCAGAAGTACCAGCAGCGGTGTTGGCTGCATCCGAAGCAAGCGATGGTTTGGAGATCTTCGACATCGACTCTTTGACCTCGGCCATCAGATCTTTGGGAGTCTTCAAATTCGACAACACGACGTTCTGAAGAGCAGTGGCAGAGTTGACCGCATTGGAAGATTGTCTTTTCCTCTTTCCGCCACTCTTCTTGACAGAGCCCGGTGAATCCACATTCGACATCGCAGGTGTCTTGGCTTCGGGTGTTTGACCAGTGCCAGATGGCGTAGCAGGTGATCCTTTAGCCCCTTTCGCCCGTTTGGCGGGAGGCGGTTTGAGGTCCTCTACTCTCAGGGACTTGTGTCGAGCGGCGATAGCCTCGACAATATTAGCTGGTGAGCTGCCAACAGGTTGTTGAGCCAAATTTTGATTCCCAGTTAATGGCGCTTGCGGTTGTGGTGGTGGTTGAGAATGGGATTGTGATTGGGCTTGAGATTGGGCTTGAGATTGGATTTGAGCTTGAGCTTGATTTTGAGCGATAAATTGAAGTTTCGCTTTATTCAATGCGGTGTTCATCTCCTTCAATAACATATTACCACCAGGTTTATCGGTTAAAGCTCTGAACATCGATTGAGCTCTCGCCATCAGTTGTCCCAATCCTAATCTGATTCGATGCAGATCTGATACGTTGAGGATGTATCGATCAGATTCAGCTGCCGTGCTGGCGTACAGAGCGGAGGTGTACTATATTGACCAGCTGGCCTCAGCTCTGAACCTATCATCGACCTGAGGGATACAGTGCAACTCACCATCGAAACGATTTGCGGTCCAGCAGACATCTCTGGAGCACCCATCTCTTTCATCATCAGTAAGAACATTGGTACTCTCTGTTCAGCCTCTCTGATGATGGGCAACAATTGTGCCAACTCATTCCTGTAAGCTTCTTTGTCCACAGAAGGGATTGAAGGGTTTTTCTCTGTATGTTTCGTTCAATCAGCTACTGCGTCAACGCGATATAATGCACATACTCACCAAGCTTAGCTCGGACTTGGGTTTCCTGAGTTTTGATAAACTCGTAAATCTTGAGCGGGTTGCCTTTGACATTACCACTTTGTCCTTGACTCTGCGATTGAGCTTGTTGTGGTGCTGTATCAGGTGCAGAAACGTTAGGAGTTTGTTGCGTTGGAGCAGGTTGACTTTGCTGAGTGACCTGCTGTGCCAATCCTTCCAATGTACCCGTACCTGGTCCAGCGTTTTTAGCAGCTTCCAAGAACCTCTTTTGTTGTTCGCTCAATTGAGGCACTTGGCTCTGCGAGTTGGACACATGCCCTTGTTGAATCTGAGGACTAGGTCTGATCTGCTGTTGTGGATTTTGTTGTGCAGAAGGTTGTTGAAATTGCTGCTGAGATTGAACTTGCTGCAGGGGTTGTTGTTGAGTTTGAACCTGTTGTTGCGCCTGACCGACATTCTGTCGACTTTGCTGAATTCTTGCCATGAACAGATTTTCAAGCGGTTGGAGAACTTGAGCATAACATGCTCTAGCTTGCTGAGCGGCATTAGGAGTTGAGATGAGCGGTTGAGGTCCGTTGGCTTGCAGAGGCTCAGGAGCGAGACCTGATTGACCAGCCACGATCGTCCACCTAGATGGGTCGATCTGTTCACACAAGACCATATCAGCATTGATCTCATCGCGATCAATGAGAGGAAAATGCTCACCTTCGCACTTCCACCGTTCTTCAATACAATCTGGAAAAGCTTGTACAAGTTCAGAGCCCTACCTTCGACAATCGGGTTTTGCACATTCACAGTTGGGTGGATCTGTTTCAGTGTATGCCAGAAATTTTCTTCAGGTAGATTCATCGATTCGAGTCCCATCAAAGGTGGAGCAGGAGCAGGTGCGGCAGGCGCTTGAGACTGCGACTGTGCTTGTTGCGCAGTATTAGGGATCCATTGTGGCTGCTGTTGAGGAGCGAACTGTTGCTGCTGTTGGGCTTGTTGTTGCTGAGGTGCCGCATTCGGTTGAACTGGAGTAGAGAATTGTTGCGGAAGCGCCATCTGATTCATAGTTGGCGTGATCAACTCGATAGGATTATTTTGACTTCCCTGCTGAGGTGGTTGTCCCTGGTATGAACGCTGTCTAGCATGTTGAGGCTGAATAGGCATCTGGGCTTGCTGGGCTTGTTGACCTTGCTGCTGTTGATTCTGAGCTTGCATCTGGTTTCGAGTCTGGTCTTGAGCACCCATGATCCGATCGATGTTGCCTTGGGCTATCTGACGTAAAGCGTTAGGATCCATAGCCATCAATGCTTGAGTCGCATTCGGCGCTTGCATGCTACCAAAATAGAATCCCATCGCATCAGCGCTGTATTGCAAGATGATCAGATGATTCACTTACAAAGCGGTAGCAACAGTAAGAGCATCTTGAGGGATGATCAAACCTCGTTTCTTGATTTCGGCAACCAACAATAACAGATGATATCTACTCATTTGCTCATTCGCACCAGAGCTACCAGATTGTAAACTCTCGAACAACTTCTTGGCGATTAACGATGTGGCGTTAGTGAGTTTATCGTTTGGCCAAAGAGGGATTTGCTCAAAGTACTGCGTTCTGCTGGGTCCACTACTCGTATTCGCTGGAGGAGGAGCCATCGAACCAGATGCGAGATTAGGGGTCTGCATCTGGGGAGTCGATTGGGTAGGCGCTGTCTGCGATTGATGTGGTTGAGGTTGAGGTCTCTGAGATTGTGAGACAAGTTGCTGTTGAGCCATTTGAGGGGTTTGCCTTTGACCTTGTTGGACTTGCGGTTGAGGAAGGTTTTGCTGTAACATTTGATATGGCTGATTCAGATTGACACCCAAACCTGCTTGAGGAGCACTGGCGTTGAGATTAGGTACCGGTTGTTGAGGTGACGCCATAGGTAAACCAGGTTGTTGCATTTGAGGTGTTTTCAGTCCGCTTCGTTGTTGACGTTCCTTCATCTGTTGAAGCTGGAAAAAGAATATGCCCAGTCAGCTTGAATACGTATGACGATTATGGGTGGGCTTACCGCTTCCAATTGCGACAACGTGTTCGCGTACTGATTGCCTTGTTGTCCTTGAGCCATATTGAATTGACCATTATCAGACACGACTCTGGGTTGTTGCTGTTGAGGTACTTGTTGTTGGGGCGGTTGGGGTTGTTGTTGTTGCATCTGCTGGGAAGGCGGTCTTTGTTGCTGCTGTTGAGGTTGTTGTGATTGCTGATTGGGCATTTGACCGGGGAAGCCCATCCCTATACCCATCTGACCATTGATCCCAACACTGATCGGTTGTTGTTGTGAAGGCTGTTGCTGTTGCTGCTGTTGAACTTGTTGTTGTTGTTGCTGCAATTGAGCTTGCGCTTCTCTGGCTCGCTGCTGCTGAGCATTGGTCATCATGTCGACAGTACGTTGCATATCTTCCATCGCACGTTGAGCGTTACCACCATGTTTTTTCATCACAGCTTGTGCGAGATCAGGTCTGTTTCGGAACAATTCAGCAATTTGTGGGTTGATATTGTTCAGGTTGGCAGCTTGTTGCAATTGCATCGCTTGCTGAGATGCTTGTGGCTGTGGCTGTGCCTGTTGTTGCAGTTGCTGTTGCTGTTGCTGGGGAGGTGGTCGCATCTGCATTTGCTGCTGCTGAGGTGGTTGTTGTTGGTTCGGAACTGGTGGATGGGTACCGTTGGTCGCTTGGGATAACATGCTACGTGGGAATATGATTGATCAGCGTCTGCCTTGACTAGATGGCAATGGACGACGTCAAGTAAAGTAGGAGGATGTTTGATGGAATGAGTAGGTAGAGGAATGATCCACAGTGATGAGAGCTGATTGAGATCGACGAAAAGATGTAACTCACTTTGACAACATCAGTCGCCTACCTTGTTCTGAATCGCCCAACATGCCCATATTCATCCCTGGTAAATTCTGCATCTGCTGTTGCGGGTGTTGCTGTTGTTGCTGTTGAGGCTGCTGTTGAGGCTGTTGCTGTTGAGAAGGATTAGGTTGCAGTGCTAAACCTTGCTGTTGCGAATGTATACTATAGCCCTGTTGTGGTTGTTGGCCATACATCTGTTGCTGCTGAGGCTGTTGGGGTTGTTGAGGTTGTTGATGATTCATCATATTCGTATTCATGTTCATGTTCATACCAGGTAATCCAGCCATATTCATCTGTTGAGCCATACCTTGAAACTGCTGCTGTTGCTGTTGGTTTGGCTGTTGTTGCTGCTGCTGTTGTTGGGGGTTTATACCCAATCTTTGTTGTTCCATCCTAGCTACATTTTGACCTTGTAACCTGTTGAACATGGGTAACATAATATTCTGCAATGCGCCATTCAGATCATTTGCACTTTTCTGTTGTGCTTGCGCGGGATTCATATTAATATTACCTTGTTGAGGTTGCATAGGGTTCTGGATGGGATTGGGATTCTGCACCTGTTGGTTCTGACTGGTCAGGGAGGCGAATAAAGCTGGATTGAGTTGGGCGGGGTTATACCCGTTGGATTGTTGGTATGGGTTCGACATGATGACTATATGACATATATGGATGGTAAGCCTATTGTTTCAAGAAGAGAAGATGTCACATCGCACAATGCTTACCTATGTGAGGTCCGAATCTTCTTCTGTCCCTCTGGAAGGATGCTTCTTGATGGATCTACACCGACGTAGTTTCGGGGTGAGGTACAAGGTCGTGTTGAGAGGAGGAGGTAGACAGGTAGAAGATTGATTTTCCTCCTTCAACGACTATGACCTCCGTTGGTGAAGACTCTGGAGCGTAGGATGGTCACGATGATGTCAGCATTGCATATGGAGAGTAAAGGATGATTCGAGAAGGGTGTATCGATGGAATGGCAGTCAATACTCACCAAGAGCAGAAGGAGCACAATCCCCTCTGATGGCAATTCCACTTCACAGTTCGGTATACCCGGCCAACTTTGACGAGACCACCTGCTTGCTACCTGTTGCTATTCTCCTTTTCTGACCAGTCGGATGGATTATTCTCCTCAGATGCAGTGAGAGATGATCAAGATATTCTTGATTCCAAGATGTCAAGATACTAACGAGATGATGAGATGAGACGGGTAAAGTGAGATGATCAATGGTTTATGATTCGATGATCTTTGGGGAACATGTAAATGGATTATTTAGGTATGTGCGCTTTCGTTGTGTGAGTTATCTGTGTGTTGGTGATTGGGTTGGTATAGCGTTAAAAAGTCGTGTTCGTCCGTGTGTATTATTATCTATTTTGATGATGATTATGGTTATGTTGATGGTCGTACAGTGAGTCCCCTTCTTTTCCTAGATATAACCACACAACAGGTGGTCTTGTCTTCTTTTCTTCTTGTTTCAGGAGGAGGTTGAACTCGATCGAGATTATGTTGATTTTAGGTTGACGCCCAGGATAACAGATAAACGGACAATCCTTTGATGCTATTCCTCTTCCATCTGTATGGTTTGGTCTGTATAGTAAGTCACTTGCAAGAATACCGGAATATCGATAGCGTGATTTAGAAGTCCATCTTCCACAGCCAGAGCTAGCGCAAGAGCACGAAAAAGAGAACAACACCATTACTGAACTCTCCCGTGTACGACTCATCTCAGGTACATCTCGCTATGCATGACTCATCTGCTAGTTAGAGTATACGAGAGATCTTTATCCCTTTTGCCACTTTTTCTTTCATCTCAATTTTATACTCTATCGGGTAATATTGCTTCCTCTCCCCCATTCATACCCCGCATCCGCACAGACCACGAGACATGAAACCATGAAACCCAACACAAACAGATCTGTCGTCTGTCACGTAAACAAAACATGCAAAACAGTCTGATTTAGAATGTCACAACACTATCAACAAAATAGAAAGAATGGACAGATGCATCTATATGATATTCATGAATATAGGAGTACTAATGAAGGTAAGAGAAGGAGTAAGGGTATCGAATATCAGGTACTAACTGCTTTCCCTACGGTTTATTGGAAATCCACTCTCAGAATCAGAATCGCTACGCAGTCAAAAGCGTATTTTTTTTTACTTGGTGTTGGTCACCAACATGGTACCAAACACGTAATCCCACACTTTTGAAGTGACACCAAAACCGAGTTCAAAGTCTGTACAATGAAGAACGTATCAGTTGAACATCCCATTTTGAAAAGACAGATAGTAACTCACTCTTGTAATGATGAGCCAGGTGATATCGTTTCATCTCAGCGAGATAGGCAGGCAACTTGGTATGATGAAGAGCGTAGTGTCCTACAACATCAAATAGTATCAGTATCAAATCAGGATCAGAGAGACAAGAGGCGAACTGCGACTTACCCATGTCATACATGACGTACATTGCGAAACTCCCACTGATGATCCCATTGGCAATAGCCTTAGGGAATAGCAAATGGGCAAGTCGAGTGAAGGGGGTCTGAAGTACGAAGAACAGTAAAGGTGGCATGACCAATCTCAACCTATCCATCGGTAAGTAATGGTGTACACCGTGTAAGAGGAAATGCAAGGTGATTGCCCAAGGTGCGTCGGGAAGGTAATAATCCAAATGGAACAGGAATCGATGAAGGACGTATTCGAGGATGGTCCAGATGACGACACCGAGGGCGAAACATGTGAACCATGATGAGAGGGAGAACACGGTGGCTGTGGGCAGGACTGAGAAGTTGGGAGGGAATTGTAAGAGTTGTTTGGCGGAAAGTGAGCTGGTAGTGCAGGAGATTAGCAATCCACAGGATGATAACACAAATTTCGTCTAGGTGAGGCAAATATGAGGCAAATAAAGTAAACTTACGGATCATTGAATTGCCCAACACTCAACACACCTAAGAACGCCGCTATAGGCCACCAAACGAGCGGTACGACGTACCACTGAGTCCTCGTGAATGGTTCTAGCAGATCGCTGCCAAACATCCTAGCGGACTCTTTCAGATGTCGCGGTTCATGAACTTGAGAAAGGTAATATTCTTTCGTCCAAGGGGCGGTCCAAACTTGCATTAACAAAGGTTTGGAAAGGTCGATGAATTTGTTGGTATTGAAATCGGATAGGAGATCAGTTTCGTCTGGATGGAAATTTTCATCTGCTACCCAATCTATGTACACGAGTCAATATCGATATCAAAATCAATGAGGGATAAAAACCAAAAGAAAAAGGCAATTACATACCCTCACTGACGATCTTCTCTCCACCACCTAGTTCACCAACCCTAAATTCCTCCATCATCTCATACGCAGCTTTACTATGTACATGTTGAGTCTCATCCGACATGACCTGTCCTATATCCCTTCCACCGTATTCCAAGATGATATCATCTCCTCCCGGGTGGTCTGGCAGGAAAGCAGTGAGGTCATATACTTTTCCAGCGTAGGTGACGAGTGTCGATGATCGGGTTGTATCTAACACAACACAAAATTTAGCTTCACACATTTGATGTAGAGATCGGGCGTGATGCGGGTATCCGTTTGTCACACTCACGTCTTGATACTTCTGCCAAGGAATATACTCTCCCTCTAGGATGAGAAGCTGAAGAAGTAGCAGATTTTGACATTCTGTTATATCCAACCTAGTTCGAATTCGATTTGAATGAGATGGTGGCGAAAAGTTGATTATGAGGGAAAAAAGAACGTGTAAGATGCTGATGCTGAATTCTCGAATATACGTATCCGTATATGAATGAATGAACGAGGGTATGAAAGAAAAGGGAACGAGGAATATGATAATGTCGATTGTCGATGAGAAGATGGATGTGGAATATACGGGTAGATGAACGAGAATATCGAAAACAAATTGGTAGCTGTAAAGTAGTCGGGTCGGAACGTCACGCACAGTTCGGCAGACGTAAACAAAAAAAATCCGATTAGGATTAGGATAAATTCATTACAAAAACAAAAACAAGCGTCATTAGGAGTGTCAGTGGCAAACCTAAAGAATCAATACAAAATAATCCTAATCGATGTCAAAGGCCGCCGAACACGCGATCTTGCCATCCGTAAGAGTCTATCAGCACGTGCATGAGGTATGAATTCACTTTGATGCATCTGTCTATATGACCCACTATTGATATATATGCTATTGAGCTGTTTCCTCGGGTTATATCGCCATATCCATACTTCCCTCAACATCATCCACTATGATAATGCGATTCAAATCCAAAGAAAGAAACATGAACTGAGAAAAGAAAAAAAAGGGTCTATAATGTGCAGGGGTATCTCTATCGTATGAATATATATCAGGAAGTGGTCCATTTCCCGCTGATTAATCGATGTTCGTTGGACAATCTAACCTACCCAAAAAAGAAAAGAACGAGAAGAAAGTGAAATGATAACAAGATGAGATGCAATATTCCCAGGATAAATAAAATAAATGAGATTATGAATTCGGCGGGAAAAGTAAAAGGTATAAATGATCTGTTTGAACCTCCTATGATGACGATTCTGAGTATCATTTCGCTATCTACCGCACTCTCTGGTAGAACAACAAATAAGCGGTCTTCTCTCTCCCACCTATCAATCCAATCTTTCCACTTTCAGCCTCCTCCTTCGAGACGATCACATCCTCTTTGGGGATGTTGGTGACTAGTTCATCATCGAAATGGATCCATCCACCACCATCTTGTCGGGATACTGCTACGGTATAATGGCCTCCTGAAGCCGATGCACCATGGTGGTAGACGACTGGAGTTGCAAACAAAAGAATCAGCTACCAGGATACGATCTGAAAAGACGTGCTGAAATTGTGAGGAAATGGAAGCACTCACCTCCGAATAATCTATATTTGATCGCTCCGGCACCTCGCCTACCTGGCGATATTATCTCTACACCGTCCCAAGAATCATTTATCAGCTTTCAATTTCTCTGCAAAACGATATCTTCGAACATCCGGACTTAGTGACATATCACTTACCAGGAGGAACGATCAATTCCTGTGAATACGCAATGCCTTTATCTTTCTTCACGACATTATATTCCTTCGGATCATATACAAACCTCTTCAAATGCAATATCCATACCTGTGGGAATGTCTCGATCAAGATCTGCTTGGTAGCGTCCACTTGAGCTTTTTTCGTCTGAGACCATACACCAGGAACGATCTCAGGTTCGGTGAGGTGTTTCAGCGCATCTTCGATGCTGAGTACATTCGAAGATTGAATATCAAGTTGGAGTGGTTGATAAGGTTCGAGTGTTACTGAGTCTTTTGATCCAGGCGTTCTTAGTAGACTTCGAATCGTTCCTCCGAATATACGCGATATGGCTGATTCCTTCGATTCGGTCGCTCGGACCACATGGGTTTTCTGCTTCTTGCCTACTTCCAGCCAACCGGATTCATCACCTGCACCTGGTGAGACGGGTCGAGTGATCTCTCGATGATCGCTATCACCATTGGGAACTGCCTTTGTCACGTTCCGAGATACAGAGGGTTGAGTACGCGATAGGACGTAAAGTAATTCTTCATGTAGGGTGTTCAAGAAGAATCCGAGATATTCTTCGGCATCTTCTTGATGTCCTCGCTAGATAAATCAAGAAAGTCAGCTGAGGTTTAGATTTTGAGTATCCGTGGTCCAGCTCACCCTCATCGAATCAAACCTTTTGTTCTCCTTCATAGCATCGTATACATTCTCAGGGATGAAAGCCTCCCTCCTTGGATCTTTGCCTTTACCTTTAGGTGTCGAAGTCCCACTGACAGTCGGGGCATTAAGGAGGGGTGCGGAAGGTGGAGGGAATGGAGCATTGAACTCCCTCAAGAAGATGATCCTAAGGTTGCAAGCTTCATTAGCCAAAGCATTGGATCTCGGACTTTGTAGCCAACTCACATGGCCTCAAGAAGAGGTGTCTTTCTAGCCAAATCAGCTTTCAAGCGTTTACCCAATTCTTCAAACAATTCCGTGAAGGGCGAGCAATATACGAGTACTTGCAAGATCTACACAATACCCTTTCAGCTATGCACATACAGCAAGAACCTCAGGCTAGCTGAAGGGATATTCACTTACAGTATTGGCGAAACACATATTACCAGTATTGATCAAACCTCTAGGTAAAGTCGCCTGAGCAGTTTCCCTACCTTTACCTTTAACACCTTCGCTCAACAATTTGGCTAATTCCTCCTGGGGTGTCATAGTAGCACCAACAGCAGCGGCGGCTGCATAATTGAAGGGCACTTTCTTATTCTCTACAGGTGCAGGAGAAGTGACATGTTCAGCGGAAGGTTCGTGAGATGGGAGTCTCGATGGACCCGCTTCGCTCTCAGCATGAGGAAGAGAAGTGGTTGATCTGGCGGGAGAAGGAGCTTTGGAAGGAGCGACGGATGATGAGGTTGCAGATGGTCCACGGACTAACGCTGCCCAACTGGAATGTTTGATCTTGGGTTGAGGAGTGGAAATATCAGATGACGGAGGGGTGGGTTTGGTCTCGGATTTTTCGACTTGCGCTTCGGGTTCAGATTTATCAATCTTAATTGGAGGGTTTGGAATATACAATACTGAAGGATCAACCTCTCCAAAGACAATCTTCTTGGCTTCTTTGCTTGCTTGGGGGTTTGAAGATTTCTTTGCATCACCGAAAGCAAATGTGGTTTTCTTCTTACTGGGTTCTTTTTTACCCTTCTTTGACTGGCTGACCTTCTTCTCAACTTTTAATTCCGATTCCTGCACTTTGACTGTGTCTGGTATAAAATTTCTCAGACTAGCAGAGTAAACGTTTGACTTTTCGGAGATATGATCTGGTTTACTATTTGACAATCTAAGAGGATCAAATGATGTAGAGGGTAAAGTGACGTTTCGTTTCTTTCCCGAGATGCTTGAGCTTGCAGAGGAGATGGATGGTCCTGATACACGTCTGGAAGCTGGTCCAGAATTGGGCGAAGTGACGCCAGCTAATCCCTCTCCGACAAAGGTCCATGATGACTGGGGTTCAGCGGATTGAGATGTGAATGTAGGTAAGTCACCTTCGGGAGCCTTAGGCGTCTGAGCGGATACAGGTGATGAGACGGTGGTAGCGGCGGTGGATTCCGTGGCATTGGTAGTCGAAGCGGAAGCGGATATGTTGGGATTGGTAGATTGGGCAGAGGAAGACACTGGTGTTTCAGATTTAGTAGTTAGACCCAGACCATTCTCAATGTGGTCTTTCCCGCTCTCGACATTCTGTACACTGGGTTCTCCAGCCTGGGCTTCAGCTTTTTGCGCCAGATCGTGCGAATGCCTATTCGGTACAGTAGTGGCTGCCGAATTTTGATCGATAATAGAAGGAACTGCGGAAGGAGGTTGAGAGGATTGGTCGAGCGCGGAAGAAGGGGTATCACCATTAGGAACAGGAGTTGATGACGGTTGAGAGTTCGCTCTAGATCCAGATGCGGACGAAGGAGTAAAGCTGAAACCTGCTGCCGAAGGGTTAAGACTTTTACTGAATGATCTTTGACCGCTGGGTGCAGGGTTGGGAGGTATGTAGCCATCCTGGTATCCACTGTACCCACCGTAATTAACAGGAAGTTGCTGCTGAGGCGGCTGATACCCCGAATAGCCTGAACCTACACCTGAGCCGTAAGCGTACGGGTGATTTGGGGGATATGTGGGATGGAACGACTGATGATGCTGTGAAGGAGGTATATGACCGTTTATACTTTGGTCGTGTGAGGGGAAAGATGGCGGTGGATGTGATTCTGGTTCTTCTGCATTTCCATTGGGTTGATTGGTATATGATTGCTGTTGATATGATTCTTGTGGGATTGCATAATGTCCTTGTTGAGGGTATACGCCGTATGGGATATGTTGGTAAGTTTCTGGTGGATATCCTGCATAACCATTTTGTATAGTCGCTGGACCCGGTCCTCCTCCTCCTCCGCCGCCCATCTGCATACCTGGATAAGTACCGTAAGGATGCTGATGATACATTGATGGGTAGTGTTGATGTGGGTAAGATTGAGAAGGATCTTGATATCGATTATACTGCTGGGGTGCGGATGAGTTGTAAGGAACGTTGTGCGAGTGGGAATGGCGTGGTGGCTGAGGCGGGTAATACGGTTGAGGTGGTTGATACACGTATGGAGTGTGAGGGACATGTTGTTGCTGCTGTTGCGAATAGGCAGAGTAAGGTGCAGAATTTATGGAAGCATAAGCGGGCATGGCAGGTGGCGGTTGAGGAGGAGGATTGTTGGATATCGATGGGGAAGTGGAAGGATCGGGTTGAGGTAGGAAAGGGGTAGGAGGTTGAGACGAGTTGGATGGAGGAGGTAACGTCGATGTCGACGCCATTTGAGCCTGCATCTACAGTGAGTCGAGGCAATCAGTAACGAACAAGGAAGACGAGTAGATGATTGACGATCGAATGCCAGGGAGTTTATAGGGAAAGGAAGGTTGACAATCCAAGCTACATAACTGTGATCCTTGCTTGATGCCTTGCGATGGATTGACACTTACGATGCACAGGATGATATGATACCTACACTGGAGACTTCTATCGAGTGACCAGAGCAGATAGTGGACTGTCGGAACCGAGTCGAGAGATGATGGGATTGATTCCGAGTCGTTTCAGTGCAGGTCGTCGAGAGCTATTTTGAGAGGTAGGTAGCTCTTTTTTTTCGGGACCAAGTGAGATTCGGTCAGATGTCGCAGGGGGGCAAGATACTGTGATCTGAGAGGTGAGAAGATCTAGGCTATCTTGGGTCAGTGGTGAGATGAGTTATGATTTATGATACATGATTCATGCATTAATCGTCAACTCATTATTCAGTCTGTCATCATACTCGCACTCATCATGCTCGCATCGATGGGGTTGTAAGTTACTCTATGGTGAGGGGTGAGGGTGGAGGTTCACCCATTTATTTTATTCCCCTTTATTCCCCATTTATCCCGTCCTGTATGAATCACGTGACTCACAAAAATCACTCTGAAAATCCCACATCTGCACCCTCCCTCCGAAAATTACACTCACTTGGAAATCTGAAATCCACAACCACTACCAGTCAAGTCATCCCAAACATAACAACACATACAAAAATCACCATCAGCATCCAACCTTAAGATCGTCTCGAGGTAGAACGTACGACTGCAACACAGACGACGATAAAAACAAATTCGCAAATCTTTTCCTCCTTTCCTTACCAACCAATCTATAATCCATAATGGCTTTCGGTCAGTCAACGACGCCTTTTTTTTCCTTTGGGATCTCTGTACTGATGCTTTGACATTTAGGTGATCGAGGAGGACGTGGTGGTGGTCGAGGAGGTGGACGAGGAGGTTTCGGTGGAGGACGTGGTGGTGGGGGTGGTGGTAGAGGTGGATTCGGCGGTGGTGGTAGAGGAGGTGGTGGTGGAAGGGGTGGACCCAGAGGGGGAGGTGCCGCCAGGGGTGGTCGAGGTGCACCAAGAGGTGGTGCTGGAAGAGGTGGTGGTAGAGGTGGTAAGCCAGGAATGGGTAAGAAGGGACCCGGTGCTGTCACACTCGAACCTCACAAGCACGCCGGTGTATACATCGCCAAGGGTAAAGAACATCTATTGGTCACTAGGAATATGACTCCAGGAGAATCGGTATACGGTGAAAAGAGAGTATCAATCGCTTCGACGAATGCTGAAGGTGAAGAAGAGAAAATCGAATACAGAGTCTGGAATCCTTTCAGAAGTAAATTGGCAGCTGGTATCTTGGGTGGTTTGGATAACATCTTTGTAAGCTCAATTTAATTATTTGCACGCAGCTGTACGTCCAATGACAATATTGATGTCCTGTAAATTTTGTCGTGTAGATCAAACCAGGTGCTAAAGTGCTCTATCTCGGTGCTGCTTCCGGTTCTTCCGTCTCTCACGTATCTGATATCGTCGGTCCAGATGGTGTAGTATACGCTGTTGAGTTCTCCCACCGACCAGGTCGAGAATTGATCGGTATGGCTAAGAAGAGGACGAACGTTGTTCGTAAGTGAAATTCACCTGATACCTTCATTAGCAGCCCGTATACTGATGATGGTACGACTAATAATAGCAATCGTTGATGATGCCCGACACCCTCAAAAATACCGAATGCTCGTCCAAATGGTTGACGTAATCTTCGCCGATGTTGCTCAACCTGATCAAGCGAGAATCATCGCTTTGAACGCTCATCATTTCCTAAAGAACGGTGGTGGTATCGTCATTTCTATCAAGGCGAACTGTATTGATTCTACCGCTCCTGCCGCTCAGGTATTCGCTAGTGAGGTCAACAACATGAGGAAAGAGGGTATCAAACCTAAGGGTGAGTAATGAATTTATGAAATCTATCCTCGAGTGAGAACTTGACTGATATTTCTGTTGTTGTACAGAACAACTTACTCTTGAACCTTATGAACGAGATCACGCCATCGTAGTAGGTGTATACGAGAGACATTCAGGTAACTAGATGGGCGGAAGAGAGGATGTATAGAAATACCACAAATCTGCAAAACCAAGAATTCCATTCATAACATTCTTTTTCCTTTCATTGCTTGATTTTCATTCTTCGTTTCGTTGTGTTTCTTCCTTTCAATTTGGTGTCATCTTCGCTTACATCATATATAGCCTCGATGAGAATGTATGATCTGCTTCTGCCTTGAATGGTCAATGTCATTAATCATTTGTGCTCACAAGTCGGTTTTATCCAACATGCATCAAGGTATTTTCGATACAAGTTGGAACTCATTTCTTACCCTCTTCTACAATGCGGTACACGAGATACCAAATGCGACAATCGTCAAAACCTCTCGCTCAGATATCTTCTCTAATAGGTGTATGAGGCAATGAGATAGAGCTTTGACTCAACGCATTCTCCTGAGAGCGATCATCGTCCCTCATAGAACAAGTGAAAGTGGACGAAGGTCTAGTCTGCACTTGCCTTTGCACTTGATCATCCAGATCGAACAACTCCACCATGGATGCCCAGTCGTAGTTTATCTTCCCATCGGATGCCACAGCTT